>NW_026292865.1:0-49000 GCF_016801865.2 Culex pipiens pallens | reverse complement strand
CCTTCTGAGATCGAACCCAGGTCGACTGGGTGAGAGGCAATCACGCTTACCCCTACACCACGGTCCCGGAAAAGGGTTCGGAAGTTCTTAATAACGTTTGAATCCGATTGGTGCAAACGTTCTTCAGGGCGGGGCTTGTCGATAAAAGCTGAGGTACCTTGCGCTCGGCTAGCCAGCGTAGAAATGGGTCACCGACGCTCGGCAGAGCTAACACCTTCCCAATGCTTATGTGAGTTATTGGCATGTATAGAATGTAGATCTAAAAATACGTGGAAACAATTCAATTTGTAAGAAGCGGCAGCGTGGCCCCGTTTGGTTGGTTGCACACACACACACACACACACACACACACACACACACACACACACACACACACACACACACACACACACACACACACACACACACACACACACACACACACACACACACACACACACACACACACACACACACACACACACACACACACACACACACACACACACACACACACACACACACACACACACACACACACACACACACACACACACACACACACACACACACACACACACACACACACACACACACCCACACACACACACACACACACACACACACACACACACACACACACACACACACACACACACACACACACACACACACACACACACACACACACACACACACACACACACACACACACACACACACACACACACACACACACACACACACACACACACACACACACACACACACACACACACACACACACACACACACACCCACACACACACACACACACACACACACACACACACACACACACACACACACACACACACACACACACACACACACACACACACACACACACACACACACACACACACACACACACACACACACACACACACACACACACACACACACACACACACACACACACACACACACACACACACACACACACACACACACACACACACACACACACACACACACACACACACACACACACACACACACCGTGGGGACAGGTGAGGGTCCCTGCGGAGCTTAGCTGCCAGCTACCGGGCGGGTTGCAGTAGGCGGATAGCTGTCGGCGATTGCATACATTCATTGCATGCGCCACCGGTACATGCAGCGGGTGGAGGGCGTGGTCGGGGCGGTTGGGTTCTTTGGCGGGGGTTGGGAGGAGTTTTTTTTTTAACTACTGGGGGCCGGTTTATCACGAGGGATTGAGTGAGTTAGACGAGTGTTGGGGGGTGAGGAGGTTTGGAGGTTTGGAGGTTTGGAGGTTTGGAGGTTTGGAGGTTTGGAGGTTTGGAGGTTTGGAGGTTTGGAGGTTTGGAGGTTTGGAGGTTTGGAGGGTTTGGAGGTTTGGAGGTTTGGAGGTTTGGAGGTTTGGAGGTTGGAGGTTTGGAGGTTTGGAGGTTTGGAGGTTTGGAGGTTTGGAGGTTTGGAGGTTTGGAGGTTTGGAGGTTTGGAGGTTTGGAGGGTTTGGAGGTTTGGGAGGTTTGGAGGTTTGGAGGTTTGGAGGTTTGGAGGTTTGGAGGTTTGGAGGTTTGGAGGTTTGGAGGTTTGGAGGTTTGGAGGTTTGGAGGTTTGGAGGTTTGGAGGTTTGGAGGTTTGGAGGTTTGGAGGTTTGGAGGTTTGGAGGTTTGGAGGTTTGGAGGTTTTGGAGGTTTGGAGGTTGGAGGTTTGGAGGTTTGGAGGTTTGGAGGTTTGGAGGTTTGGAGGTTTGGAGGTTTGGAGGTTTGGAGGTTTGGAGGTTTGGAGGTTTGGAGGTTTGGAGGTTTGGAGGTTTGGAGGTTTGGAGGTTTGGAGGTTTGGAGGTTTGGAGGTTTGGAGGTTTGGAGGTTTGGAGGTTTGGAGGTTTGGAGGTTTGGAGGTTTGGAGGTTTGGAGGTTTGGAGGTTTGGAGGTTTGGAGGTTTGGAGGTTTGGAGGTTTGGAGGTTTGGAGGTTTGGAGGTTTGGAGGTTTGGAGGTTTGGAGGTTTGGAGGTTTGGAGGTTTGGAGGTTTGGAGGTTTGGAGGTTTGGAGGTTTGGAGGTTTGGAGGTTTGGAGGTTTGGAGGTTTGGAGGTTTGGAGGTTTGGAGGTTTGGAGGTTTGGAGGTTTGGAGGTTTGGAGGTTTGGAGGTTTTGGAGGTTTGGAGGTTTGGAGGTTTGGAGGTTTGGAGGTTTGGAGGTTTGGAGGTTTGGAGGTTTGGAGGTTTGGAGGTTTGGAGGTTTGGAGGTTTGGAGGTTTGGAGGTTTGGAGGTTTGGAGGTTTGGAGGTTTGGAGGTTTGGAGGTTTGGAGGTTTGGAGGTTTGGAGGTTTGGAGGTTTGGAGGTTTGGAGGTTTGGAGGTTTGGAGGTTTGGAGGTTTGGAGGTTTGGAGGTTTGGAGGTTTGGAGGTTTGGAGGTTTGGAGGTTTGGAGGTTTGGAGGTTTGGAGGTTTGGAGGTTTGGAGGTTTGGAGGTTTGGAGGTTTGGAGGTTTGGAGGTTTGGAGGTTTGGAGGTTTGGAGGTTTGGAGGTTTGGAGGTTTGGAGGTTTGGAGGTTTGGAGGTTTGGAGGTTTGGAGGTTTGGAGGTTTGGAGGTTTGGAGGTTTGGAGGTTTGGAGGTTTGGAGGTTTGGAGGTTTGGAGGTTTTGGAGGTTTGGAGGTTTGGAGGTTTGGAGGTTTGGGAGGTTTGGAGGTTTGGAGGTTTGGAGGTTTGGAGGTTTGGAGGTTTGGAGGTTTGGAGGTTTGGAGGTTTGGAGGTTTGGAGGTTTGGAGGTTTGGAGGTTTGGAGGTTTGGAGGTTTGGAGGTTTGGAGGTTTGGAGGTTTGGAGGTTTGGAGGTTTGGAGGTTTGGAGGTTTGGAGGTTTGGAGGTTTGGAGGTTTGGAGGTTTGGAGGTTTGGAGGTTTGGAGGTTTGGAGGTTTGGAGGTTTGGAGGTTTGGAGGTTTGGAGGTTTGGAGGTTTGGAGGTTTGGAGGTTTGGAGGTTTGGAGGTTTGGAGGTTTGGAGGTTTGGAGGTTTGGAGGTTTGGAGGTTTGGAGGTTTGGAGGTTTGGAGGTTTGGAGGTTTGGAGGTTTGGAGGTTTGGAGGTTTGGAGGTTTGGAGGTTTGGAGGTTTGGAGGTTTGGAGGTTTGGAGGTTTGGAGGTTTGGAGGTTTGGAGGTTTGGAGGTTTGGAGGTTTGGAGGTTTGGAGGTTTGGAGGTTTGGAGGTTTGGAGGTTTGGAGGTTTGGAGGTTTGGAGGTTTGGAGGTTTGGAGGTTTGGAGGTTTGGAGGTTTGGAGGTTTGGAGGTTTGGAGGTTTGGAGGTTTGGAGGTTTGGAGGTTTGGAGGTTTGGAGGTTTGGAGGTTTGGAGGTTTGGAGGTTTGGAGGTTTGGAGGTTTGGAGGTTTGGAGGTTTGGAGGTTTGGAGGTTTGGAGGTTTGGAGGTTTGGAGGTTTGGAGGTTTGGAGGTTTGGAGGTTTGGAGGTTTGGAGGTTTGGAGGTTTGGAGGTTTGGAGGTTTGGAGGTTTGGAGGTTTGGAGGTTTGGAGGTTTGGAGGTTTGGAGGTTTGGAGGTTTGGAGGTTTGGAGGTTTGGAGGTTTGGAGGTTTGGAGGTTTGGAGGTTTGGAGGTTTGGAGGTTTGGAGGTTTGGAGGTTTGGAGGTTTGGAGGTTTGGAGGTTTGGAGGTTTGGAGGTTTGGAGGTTTGGAGGTTTGGAGGTTTGGAGGTTTGGAGGTTTGGAGGTTTGGAGGTTTGGAGGTTTGGAGGTTTGGAGGTTTGGAGGTTTGGAGGTTTGGAGGTTTGGAGGTTTGGAGGTTTGGAGGTTTGGAGGTTTGGAGGTTTGGAGGTTTGGAGGTTTGGAGGTTTGGAGGTTTGGAGGTTTGGAGGTTTGGAGGTTTGGAGGTTTGGAGGTTTGGAGGTTTGGAGGTTTGGAGGTTTGGAGGTTTGGAGGTTTGGAGGTTTGGAGGTTTGGAGGTTTGGAGGTTTGGAGGTTTGGAGGTTTGGAGGTTTGGAGGTTTGGAGGTTTGGAGGTTTGGAGGTTTGGAGGTTTGGAGGTTTGGAGGTTTGGAGGTTTGGAGGTTTGGAGGTTTGGAGGTTTGGAGGTTTGGAGGTTTGGAGGTTTGGAGGTTTGGAGGTTTGGAGGTTTGGAGGTTTGGAGGTTTGGAGGTTTGGAGGTTTGGAGGTTTGGAGGTTTGGAGGTTTGGAGGTTTGGAGGTTTGGAGGTTTGGAGGTTTGGAGGTTTGGAGGTTTGGAGGTTTGGAGGTTTGGAGGTTTGGAGGTTTGGAGGTTTGGAGGTTTGGAGGTTTGGAGGTTTGGAGGTTTGGAGGTTTGGAGGTTTGGAGGTTTGGAGGTTTGGAGGTTTGGAGGTTTGGAGGTTTGGAGGTTTGGAGGTTTGGAGGTTTGGAGGTTTGGAGGTTTGGAGGTTTGGAGGTTTGGAGGTTTGGAGGTTTGGAGGTTTGGAGGTTTGGAGGTTTGGAGGTTTGGAGGTTTGGAGGTTTGGAGGTTTGGAGGTTTGGAGGTTTGGAGGTTTGGAGGTTTGGAGGTTTGGAGGTTTGGAGGTTTGGAGGTTTGGAGGTTTGGAGGTTTGGAGGTTTGGAGGTTTGGAGGTTTGGAGGTTTGGAGGTTTGGAGGTTTGGAGGTTTGGAGGTTTGGAGGTTTGGAGGTTTGGAGGTTTGGAGGTTTGGAGGTTTGGAGGTTTGGAGGTTTGGAGGTTTGGAGGTTTGGAGGTTTGGAGGTTTGGAGGTTTGGAGGTTTGGAGGTTTGGAGGTTTGGAGGTTTGGAGGTTTGGAGGTTTGGAGGTTTGGAGGTTTGGAGGTTTGGAGGTTTGGAGGTTTGGAGGTTTGGAGGTTTGGAGGTTTGGAGGTTTGGAGGTTTGGAGGTTTGGAGGTTTGGAGGTTTGGAGGTTTGGAGGTTTGGAGGTTTGGAGGTTTGGAGGTTTGGAGGTTTGGAGGTTTGGAGGTTTGGAGGTTTGGAGGTTTGGAGGTTTGGAGGTTTGGAGGTTTGGAGGTTTGGAGGTTTGGAGGTTTGGAGGTTTGGAGGTTTGGAGGTTTGGAGGTTTGGAGGTTTGGAGGTTTGGAGGTTTGGAGGTTTGGAGGTTTGGAGGTTTGGAGGTTTGGAGGTTTGGAGGTTTGGAGGTTTGGAGGTTTGGAGGTTTGGAGGTTTGGAGGTTTGGAGGTTTGGAGGTTTGGAGGTTTGGAGGTTTGGAGGTTTGGAGGTTTGGAGGTTTGGAGGTTTGGAGGTTTGGAGGTTTGGAGGTTTGGAGGTTTGGAGGTTTGGAGGTTTGGAGGTTTGGAGGTTTGGAGGTTTGGAGGTTTGGAGGTTTGGAGGTTTGGAGGTTTGGAGGTTTGGAGGTTTGGAGGTTTGGAGGTTTGGAGGTTTGGAGGTTTGGAGGTTTGGAGGTTTGGAGGTTTGGAGGTTTGGAGGTTTGGAGGTTTGGAGGTTTGGAGGTTTGGAGGTTTGGAGGTTTGGAGGTTTGGAGGTTTGGAGGTTTGGAGGTTTGGAGGTTTGGAGGTTTGGAGGTTTGGAGGTTTGGAGGTTTGGAGGTTTGGAGGTTTGGAGGTTTGGAGGTTTGGAGGTTTGGAGGTTTGGAGGTTTGGAGGTTTGGAGGTTTGGAGGTTTGGAGGTTTGGAGGTTTGGAGGTTTGGAGGTTTGGAGGTTTGGAGGTTTGGAGGTTTGGAGGTTTGGAGGTTTGGAGGTTTGGAGGTTTGGAGGTTTGGAGGTTTGGAGGTTTGGAGGTTTGGAGGTTTGGAGGTTTGGAGGTTTGGAGGTTTGGAGGTTTGGAGGTTTGGAGGTTTGGAGGTTTGGAGGTTTGGAGGTTTGGAGGTTTGGAGGTTTGGAGGTTTGGAGGTTTGGAGGTTTGGAGGTTTGGAGGTTTGGAGGTTTGGAGGTTTGGAGGTTTGGAGGTTTGGAGGTTTGGAGGTTTGGAGGTTTGGAGGTTTGGAGGTTTGGAGGTTTGGAGGTTTGGAGGTTTGGAGGTTTGGAGGTTTGGAGGTTTGGAGGTTTGGAGGTTTGGAGGTTTGGAGGTTTGGAGGTTTGGAGGTTTGGAGGTTTGGAGGTTTGGAGGTTTGGAGGTTTGGAGGTTTGGAGGTTTGGAGGTTTGGAGGTTTGGAGGTTTGGAGGTTTGGAGGTTTGGAGGTTTGGAGGTTTGGAGGTTTGGAGGTTTGGAGGTTTGGAGGTTTGGAGGTTTGGAGGTTTGGAGGTTTGGAGGTTTGGAGGTTTGGAGGTTTGGAGGTTTGGAGGTTTGGAGGTTTGGAGGTTTGGAGGTTTGGAGGTTTGGAGGTTTGGAGGTTTGGAGGTTTGGAGGTTTGGAGGTTTGGAGGTTTGGAGGTTTGGAGGTTTGGAGGTTTGGAGGTTTGGAGGTTTGGAGGTTTGGAGGTTTGGAGGTTTGGAGGTTTGGAGGTTTGGAGGTTTGGAGGTTTGGAGGTTTGGAGGTTTGGAGGTTTGGAGGTTTGGAGGTTTGGAGGTTTGGAGGTTTGGAGGTTTGGAGGTTTGGAGGTTTGGAGGTTTGGAGGTTTGGAGGTTTGGAGGTTTGGAGGTTTGGAGGTTTGGAGGTTTGGAGGTTTGGAGGTTTGGAGGTTTGGAGGTTTGGAGGTTTGGAGGTTTGGAGGTTTGGAGGTTTGGAGGTTTGGAGGTTTGGAGGTTTGGAGGTTTGGAGGTTTGGAGGTTTGGAGGTTTGGAGGTTTGGAGGTTTGGAGGTTTGGAGGTTTGGAGGTTTGGAGGTTTGGAGGTTTGGAGGTTTGGAGGTTTGGAGGTTTGGAGGTTTGGAGGTTTGGAGGTTTGGAGGTTTGGAGGTTTGGAGGTTTGGAGGTTTGGAGGTTTGGAGGTTTGGAGGTTTGGAGGTTTGGAGGTTTGGAGGTTTGGAGGTTTGGAGGTTTGGAGGTTTGGAGGTTTGGAGGTTTGGAGGTTTGGAGGTTTGGAGGTTTGGAGGTTTGGAGGTTTGGAGGTTTGGAGGTTTGGAGGTTTGGAGGTTTGGAGGTTTGGAGGTTTGGAGGTTTGGAGGTTTGGAGGTTTGGAGGTTTGGAGGTTTGGAGGTTTGGAGGTTTGGAGGTTTGGAGGTTTGGAGGTTTGGAGGTTTGGAGGTTTGGAGGTTTGGAGGTTTGGAGGTTTGGAGGTTTGGAGGTTTGGAGGTTTGGAGGTTTGGAGGTTTGGAGGTTTGGAGGTTTGGAGGTTTGGAGGTTTGGAGGTTTGGAGGTTTGGAGGTTTGGAGGTTTGGAGGTTTGGAGGTTTGGAGGTTTGGAGGTTTGGAGGTTTGGAGGTTTGGAGGTTTGGAGGTTTGGAGGTTTGGAGGTTTGGAGGTTTGGAGGTTTGGAGGTTTGGAGGTTTGGAGGTTTGGAGGTTTGGAGGTTTGGAGGTTTGGAGGTTTGGAGGTTTGGAGGTTTGGAGGTTTGGAGGTTTGGAGGTTTGGAGGTTTGGAGGTTTGGAGGTTTGGAGGTTTGGAGGTTTGGAGGTTTGGAGGTTTGGAGGTTTGGAGGTTTGGAGGTTTGGAGGTTTGGAGGTTTGGAGGTTTGGAGGTTTGGAGGTTTGGAGGTTTGGAGGTTTGGAGGTTTGGAGGTTTGGAGGTTTGGAGGTTTGGAGGTTTGGAGGTTTGGAGGTTTGGAGGTTTGGAGGTTTGGAGGTTTGGAGGTTTGGAGGTTTGGAGGTTTGGAGGTTTGGAGGTTTGGAGGTTTGGAGGTTTGGAGGTTTGGAGGTTTGGAGGTTTGGAGGTTTGGAGGTTTGGAGGTTTGGAGGTTTGGAGGTTTGGAGGTTTGGAGGTTTGGAGGTTTGGAGGTTTGGAGGTTTGGAGGTTTGGAGGTTTGGAGGTTTGGAGGTTTGGAGGTTTGGAGGTTTGGAGGTTTGGAGGTTTGGAGGTTTGGAGGTTTGGAGGTTTGGAGGTTTGGAGGTTTGGAGGTTTGGAGGTTTGGAGGTTTGGAGGTTTGGAGGTTTGGAGGTTTGGAGGTTTGGAGGTTTGGAGGTTTGGAGGTTTGGAGGTTTGGAGGTTTGGAGGTTTGGAGGTTTGGAGGTTTGGAGGTTTGGAGGTTTGGAGGTTTGGAGGTTTGGAGGTTTGGAGGTTTGGAGGTTTGGAGGTTTGGAGGTTTGGAGGTTTGGAGGTTTGGAGGTTTGGAGGTTTGGAGGTTTGGAGGTTTGGAGGTTTGGAGGTTTGGAGGTTTGGAGGTTTGGAGGTTTGGAGGTTTGGAGGTTTGGAGGTTTGGAGGTTTGGAGGTTTGGAGGTTTGGAGGTTTGGAGGTTTGGAGGTTTGGAGGTTTGGAGGTTTGGAGGTTTGGAGGTTTGGAGGTTTGGAGGTTTGGAGGTTTGGAGGTTTGGAGGTTTGGAGGTTTGGAGGTTTGGAGGTTTGGAGGTTTGGAGGTTTGGAGGTTTGGAGGTTTGGAGGTTTGGAGGTTTGGAGGTTTGGAGGTTTGGAGGTTTGGAGGTTTGGAGGTTTGGAGGTTTGGAGGTTTGGAGGTTTGGAGGTTTGGAGGTTTGGAGGTTTGGAGGTTTGGAGGTTTGGAGGTTTGGAGGTTTGGAGGTTTGGAGGTTTGGAGGTTTGGAGGTTTGGAGGTTTGGAGGTTTGGAGGTTTGGAGGTTTGGAGGTTTGGAGGTTTGGAGGTTTGGAGGTTTGGAGGTTTGGAGGTTTGGAGGTTTGGAGGTTTGGAGGTTTGGAGGTTTGGAGGTTTGGAGGTTTGGAGGTTTGGAGGTTTGGAGGTTTGGAGGTTTGGAGGTTTGGAGGTTTGGAGGTTTGGAGGTTTGGAGGTTTGGAGGTTTGGAGGTTTGGAGGTTTGGAGGTTTGGAGGTTTGGAGGTTTGGAGGTTTGGAGGTTTGGAGGTTTGGAGGTTTGGAGGTTTGGAGGTTTGGAGGTTTGGAGGTTTGGAGGTTTGGAGGTTTGGAGGTTTGGAGGTTTGGAGGTTTGGAGGTTTGGAGGTTTGGAGGTTTGGAGGTTTGGAGGTTTGGAGGTTTGGAGGTTTGGAGGTTTGGAGGTTTGGAGGTTTGGAGGTTTGGAGGTTTGGAGGTTTGGAGGTTTGGAGGTTTGGAGGTTTGGAGGTTTGGAGGTTTGGAGGTTTGGAGGTTTGGAGGTTTGGAGGTTTGGAGGTTTGGAGGTTTGGAGGTTTGGAGGTTTGGAGGTTTGGAGGTTTGGAGGTTTGGAGGTTTGGAGGTTTGGAGGTTTGGAGGTTTGGAGGTTTGGAGGTTTGGAGGTTTGGAGGTTTGGAGGTTTGGAGGTTTGGAGGTTTGGAGGTTTGGAGGTTTGGAGGTTTGGAGGTTTGGAGGTTTGGAGGTTTGGAGGTTTGGAGGTTTGGAGGTTTGGAGGTTTGGAGGTTTGGAGGTTTGGAGGTTTGGAGGTTTGGAGGTTTGGAGGTTTGGAGGTTTGGAGGTTTGGAGGTTTGGAGGTTTGGAGGTTTGGAGGTTTGGAGGTTTGGAGGTTTGGAGGTTTGGAGGTTTGGAGGTTTGGAGGTTTGGAGGTTTGGAGGTTTGGAGGTTTGGAGGTTTGGAGGTTTGGAGGTTTGGAGGTTTGGAGGTTTGGAGGTTTGGAGGTTTGGAGGTTTGGAGGTTTGGAGGTTTGGAGGTTTGGAGGTTTGGAGGTTTGGAGGTTTGGAGGTTTGGAGGTTTGGAGGTTTGGAGGTTTGGAGGTTTGGAGGTTTGGAGGTTTGGAGGTTTGGAGGTTTGGAGGTTTGGAGGTTTGGAGGTTTGGAGGTTTGGAGGTTTGGAGGTTTGGAGGTTTGGAGGTTTGGAGGTTTGGAGGTTTGGAGGTTTGGAGGTTTGGAGGTTTGGAGGTTTGGAGGTTTGGAGGTTTGGAGGTTTGGAGGTTTGGAGGTTTGGAGGTTTGGAGGTTTGGAGGTTTGGAGGTTTGGAGGTTTGGAGGTTTGGAGGTTTGGAGGTTTGGAGGTTTGGAGGTTTGGAGGTTTGGAGGTTTGGAGGTTTGGAGGTTTGGAGGTTTGGAGGTTTGGAGGTTTGGAGGTTTGGAGGTTTGGAGGTTTGGAGGTTTGGAGGTTTGGAGGTTTGGAGGTTTGGAGGTTTGGAGGTTTGGAGGTTTGGAGGTTTGGAGGTTTGGAGGTTTGGAGGTTTGGAGGTTTGGAGGTTTGGAGGTTTGGAGGTTTGGAGGTTTGGAGGTTTGGAGGTTTGGAGGTTTGGAGGTTTGGAGGTTTGGAGGTTTGGAGGTTTGGAGGTTTGGAGGTTTGGAGGTTTGGAGGTTTGGAGGTTTGGAGGTTTGGAGGTTTGGAGGTTTGGAGGTTTGGAGGTTTGGAGGTTTGGAGGTTTGGAGGTTTGGAGGTTTGGAGGTTTGGAGGTTTGGAGGTTTGGAGGTTTGGAGGTTTGGAGGTTTGGAGGTTTGGAGGTTTGGAGGTTTGGAGGTTTGGAGGTTTGGAGGTTTGGAGGTTTGGAGGTTTGGAGGTTTGGAGGTTTGGAGGTTTGGAGGTTTGGAGGTTTGGAGGTTTGGAGGTTTGGAGGTTTGGAGGTTTGGAGGTTTGGAGGTTTGGAGGTTTGGAGGTTTGGAGGTTTGGAGGTTTGGAGGTTTGGAGGTTTGGAGGTTTGGAGGTTTGGAGGTTTGGAGGTTTGGAGGTTTGGAGGTTTGGAGGTTTGGAGGTTTGGAGGTTTGGAGGTTTGGAGGTTTGGAGGTTTGGAGGTTTGGAGGTTTGGAGGTTTGGAGGTTTGGAGGTTTGGAGGTTTGGAGGTTTGGAGGTTTGGAGGTTTGGAGGTTTGGAGGTTTGGAGGTTTGGAGGTTTGGAGGTTTGGAGGTTTGGAGGTTTGGAGGTTTGGAGGTTTGGAGGTTTGGAGGTTTGGAGGTTTGGAGGTTTGGAGGTTTGGAGGTTTGGAGGTTTGGAGGTTTGGAGGTTTGGAGGTTTGGAGGTTTGGAGGTTTGGAGGTTTGGAGGTTTGGAGGTTTGGAGGTTTGGAGGTTTGGAGGTTTGGAGGTTTGGAGGTTTGGAGGTTTGGAGGTTTGGAGGTTTGGAGGTTTGGAGGTTTGGAGGTTTGGAGGTTTGGAGGTTTGGAGGTTTGGAGGTTTGGAGGTTTGGAGGTTTGGAGGTTTGGAGGTTTGGAGGTTTGGAGGTTTGGAGGTTTGGAGGTTTGGAGGTTTGGAGGTTTGGAGGTTTGGAGGTTTGGAGGTTTGGAGGTTTGGAGGTTTGGAGGTTTGGAGGTTTGGAGGTTTGGAGGTTTGGAGGTTTGGAGGTTTGGAGGTTTGGAGGTTTGGAGGTTTGGAGGTTTGGAGGTTTGGAGGTTTGGAGGTTTGGAGGTTTGGAGGTTTGGAGGTTTGGAGGTTTGGAGGTTTGGAGGTTTGGAGGTTTGGAGGTTTGGAGGTTTGGAGGTTTGGAGGTTTGGAGGTTTGGAGGTTTGGAGGTTTGGAGGTTTGGAGGTTTGGAGGTTTGGAGGTTTGGAGGTTTGGAGGTTTGGAGGTTTGGAGGTTTGGAGGTTTGGAGGTTTGGAGGTTTGGAGGTTTGGAGGTTTGGAGGTTTGGAGGTTTGGAGGTTTGGAGGTTTGGAGGTTTGGAGGTTTGGAGGTTTGGAGGTTTGGAGGTTTGGAGGTTTGGAGGTTTGGAGGTTTGGAGGTTTGGAGGTTTGGAGGTTTGGAGGTTTGGAGGTTTGGAGGTTTGGAGGTTTGGAGGTTTGGAGGTTTGGAGGTTTGGAGGTTTGGAGGTTTGGAGGTTTGGAGGTTTGGAGGTTTGGAGGTTTGGAGGTTTGGAGGTTTGGAGGTTTGGAGGTTTGGAGGTTTGGAGGTTTGGAGGTTTGGAGGTTTGGAGGTTTGGAGGTTTGGAGGTTTGGAGGTTTGGAGGTTTGGAGGTTTGGAGGTTTGGAGGTTTGGAGGTTTGGAGGTTTGGAGGTTTGGAGGTTTGGAGGTTTGGAGGTTTGGAGGTTTGGAGGTTTGGAGGTTTGGAGGTTTGGAGGTTTGGAGGTTTGGAGGTTTGGAGGTTTGGAGGTTTGGAGGTTTGGAGGTTTGGAGGTTTGGAGGTTTGGAGGTTTGGAGGTTTGGAGGTTTGGAGGTTTGGAGGTTTGGAGGTTTGGAGGTTTGGAGGTTTGGAGGTTTGGAGGTTTGGAGGTTTGGAGGTTTGGAGGTTTGGAGGTTTGGAGGTTTGGAGGTTTGGAGGTTTGGAGGTTTGGAGGTTTGGAGGTTTGGAGGTTTGGAGGTTTGGAGGTTTGGAGGTTTGGAGGTTTGGAGGTTTGGAGGTTTGGAGGTTTGGAGGTTTGGAGGTTTGGAGGTTTGGAGGTTTGGAGGTTTGGAGGTTTGGAGGTTTGGAGGTTTGGAGGTTTGGAGGTTTGGAGGTTTGGAGGTTTGGAGGTTTGGAGGTTTGGAGGTTTGGAGGTTTGGAGGTTTGGAGGTTTGGAGGTTTGGAGGTTTGGAGGTTTGGAGGTTTGGAGGTTTGGAGGTTTGGAGGTTTGGAGGTTTGGAGGTTTGGAGGTTTGGAGGTTTGGAGGTTTGGAGGTTTGGAGGTTTGGAGGTTTGGAGGTTTGGAGGTTTGGAGGTTTGGAGGTTTGGAGGTTTGGAGGTTTGGAGGTTTGGAGGTTTGGAGGTTTGGAGGTTTGGAGGTTTGGAGGTTTGGAGGTTTGGAGGTTTGGAGGTTTGGAGGTTTGGAGGTTTGGAGGTTTGGAGGTTTGGAGGTTTGGAGGTTTGGAGGTTTGGAGGTTTGGAGGTTTGGAGGTTTGGAGGTTTGGAGGTTTGGAGGTTTGGAGGTTTGGAGGTTTGGAGGTTTGGAGGTTTGGAGGTTTGGAGGTTTGGAGGTTTGGAGGTTTGGAGGTTTGGAGGTTTGGAGGTTTGGAGGTTTGGAGGTTTGGAGGTTTGGAGGTTTGGAGGTTTGGAGGTTTGGAGGTTTGGAGGTTTGGAGGTTTGGAGGTTTGGAGGTTTGGAGGTTTGGAGGTTTGGAGGTTTGGAGGTTTGGAGGTTTGGAGGTTTGGAGGTTTGGAGGTTTGGAGGTTTGGAGGTTTGGAGGTTTGGAGGTTTGGAGGTTTGGAGGTTTGGAGGTTTGGAGGTTTGGAGGTTTGGAGGTTTGGAGGTTTGGAGGTTTGGAGGTTTGGAGGTTTGGAGGTTTGGAGGTTTGGAGGTTTGGAGGTTTGGAGGTTTGGAGGTTTGGAGGTTTGGAGGTTTGGAGGTTTGGAGGTTTGGAGGTTTGGAGGTTTGGAGGTTTGGAGGTTTGGAGGTTTGGAGGTTTGGAGGTTTGGAGGTTTGGAGGTTTGGAGGTTTGGAGGTTTGGAGGTTTGGAGGTTTGGAGGTTTGGAGGTTTGGAGGTTTGGAGGTTTGGAGGTTTGGAGGTTTGGAGGTTTGGAGGTTTGGAGGTTTGGAGGTTTGGAGGTTTGGAGGTTTGGAGGTTTGGAGGTTTGGAGGTTTGGAGGTTTGGAGGTTTGGAGGTTTGGAGGTTTGGAGGTTTGGAGGTTTGGAGGTTTGGAGGTTTGGAGGTTTGGAGGTTTGGAGGTTTGGAGGTTTGGAGGTTTGGAGGTTTGGAGGTTTGGAGGTTTGGAGGTTTGGAGGTTTGGAGGTTTGGAGGTTTGGAGGTTTGGAGGTTTGGAGGTTTGGAGGTTTGGAGGTTTGGAGGTTTGGAGGTTTGGAGGTTTGGAGGTTTGGAGGTTTGGAGGTTTGGAGGTTTGGAGGTTTGGAGGTTTGGAGGTTTGGAGGTTTGGAGGTTTGGAGGTTTGGAGGTTTGGAGGTTTGGAGGTTTGGAGGTTTGGAGGTTTGGAGGTTTGGAGGTTTGGAGGTTTGGAGGTTTGGAGGTTTGGAGGTTTGGAGGTTTGGAGGTTTGGAGGTTTGGAGGTTTGGAGGTTTGGAGGTTTGGAGGTTTGGAGGTTTGGAGGTTTGGAGGTTTGGAGGTTTGGAGGTTTGGAGGTTTGGAGGTTTGGAGGTTTGGAGGTTTGGAGGTTTGGAGGTTTGGAGGTTTGGAGGTTTGGAGGTTTGGAGGTTTGGAGGTTTGGAGGTTTGGAGGTTTGGAGGTTGGGTTTGGAGGTTTGGAGGTTTGGAGGTTTGGAGGTTTGGAGGTTTGGAGGTTTGGAGGTTTGGAGGTTTGGAGGTTTGGAGGTTTGGAGGTTTGGAGGTTTGGAGGTTTGGAGGTTTGGAGGTTTGGAGGTTTGGAGGTTTGGAGGTTTGGAGGTTTGGAGGTTTGGAGGTTTGGAGGTTTGGAGGTTTGGAGGTTTGGAGGTTTGGAGGTTTGGAGGTTTGGAGGTTTGGAGGTTTGGAGGTTTGGAGGTTTGGAGGTTTGGAGGTTTGGAGGTTTGGAGGTTTGGAGGTTTGGAGGTTTGGAGGTTTGGAGGTTTGGAGGTTTGGAGGTTTGGAGGTTTGGAGGTTTGGAGGTTTGGAGGTTTGGAGGTTTGGAGGTTTGGAGGTTTGGAGGTTTGGAGGTTTGGAGGTTTGGAGGTTTGGAGGTTTGGAGGTTTGGAGGTTTGGAGGTTTGGAGGTTTGGAGGTTTGGAGGTTTGGAGGTTTGGAGGTTTGGAGGTTTGGAGGTTTGGAGGTTTGGAGGTTTGGAGGTTTGGAGGTTTGGAGGTTTGGAGGTTTGGAGGTTTGGAGGTTTGGAGGTTTGGAGGTTTGGAGGTTTGGAGGTTTGGAGGTTTGGAGGTTTGGAGGTTTGGAGGTTTGGAGGTTTGGAGGTTTGGAGGTTTGGAGGTTTGGAGGTTTGGAGGTTTGGAGGTTTGGAGGTTTGGAGGTTTGGAGGTTTGGAGGTTTGGAGGTTTGGAGGTTTGGAGGTTTGGAGGTTTGGAGGTTTGGAGGTTTGGAGGTTTGGAGGTTTGGAGGTTTGGAGGTTTGGAGGTTTGGAGGTTTGGAGGTTTGGAGGTTTGGAGGTTTGGAGGTTTGGAGGTTTGGAGGTTTGGAGGTTTGGAGGTTTGGAGGTTTGGAGGTTTGGAGGTTTGGAGGTTTGGAGGTTTGGAGGTTTGGAGGTTTGGAGGTTTGGAGGTTTGGAGGTTTGGAGGTTTGGAGGTTTGGAGGTTTGGAGGTTTGGAGGTTTGGAGGTTTGGAGGTTTGGAGGTTTGGAGGTTTGGAGGTTTGGAGGTTTGGAGGTTTGGAGGTTTGGAGGTTTGGAGGTTTGGAGGTTTGGAGGTTTGGAGGTTTGGAGGTTTGGAGGTTTGGAGGTTTGGAGGTTTGGAGGTTTGGAGGTTTGGAGGTTTGGAGGTTTGGAGGTTTGGAGGTTTGGAGGTTTGGAGGTTTGGAGGTTTGGAGGTTTGGAGGTTTGGAGGTTTGGAGGTTTGGAGGTTTGGAGGTTTGGAGGTTTGGAGGTTTGGAGGTTTGGAGGTTTGGAGGTTTGGAGGTTTGGAGGTTTGGAGGTTTGGAGGTTTGGAGGTTTGGAGGTTTGGAGGTTTGGAGGTTTGGAGGTTTGGAGGTTTGGAGGTTTGGAGGTTTGGAGGTTTGGAGGTTTGGAGGTTTGGAGGTTTGGAGGTTTGGAGGTTTGGAGGTTTGGAGGTTTGGAGGTTTGGAGGTTTGGAGGTTTGGAGGTTTGGAGGTTTGGAGGTTTGGAGGTTTGGAGGTTTGGAGGTTTGGAGGTTTGGAGGTTTGGAGGTTTGGAGGTTTGGAGGTTTGGAGGTTTGGAGGTTTGGAGGTTTGGAGGTTTGGAGGTTTGGAGGTTTGGAGGTTTGGAGGTTTGGAGGTTTGGAGGTTTGGAGGTTTGGAGGTTTGGAGGTTTGGAGGTTTGGAGGTTTGGAGGTTTGGAGGTTTGGAGGTTTGGAGGTTTGGAGGTTTGGAGGTTTGGAGGTTTGGAGGTTTGGAGGTTTGGAGGTTTGGAGGTTTGGAGGTTTGGAGGTTTGGAGGTTTGGAGGTTTGGAGGTTTGGAGGTTTGGAGGTTTGGAGGTTTGGAGGTTTGGAGGTTTGGAGGTTTGGAGGTTTGGAGGTTTGGAGGTTTGGAGGTTTGGAGGTTTGGAGGTTTGGAGGTTTGGAGGTTTGGAGGTTTGGAGGTTTGGAGGTTTGGAGGTTTGGAGGTTTGGAGGTTTGGAGGTTTGGAGGTTTGGAGGTTTGGAGGTTTGGAGGTTTGGAGGTTTGGAGGTTTGGAGGTTTGGAGGTTTGGAGGTTTGGAGGTTTGGAGGTTTGGAGGTTTGGAGGTTTGGAGGTTTGGAGGTTTGGAGGTTTGGAGGTTTGGAGGTTTGGAGGTTTGGAGGTTTGGAGGTTTGGAGGTTTGGAGGTTTGGAGGTTTGGAGGTTTGGAGGTTTGGAGGTTTGGAGGTTTGGAGGTTTGGAGGTTTGGAGGTTTGGAGGTTTGGAGGTTTGGAGGTTTGGAGGTTTGGAGGTTTGGAGGTTTGGAGGTTTGGAGGTTTGGAGGTTTGGAGGTTTGGAGGTTTGGAGGTTTGGAGGTTTGGAGGTTTGGAGGTTTGGAGGTTTGGAGGTTTGGAGGTTTGGAGGTTTGGAGGTTTGGAGGTTTGGAGGTTTGGAGGTTTGGAGGTTTGGAGGTTTGGAGGTTTGGAGGTTTGGAGGTTTGGAGGTTTGGAGGTTTGGAGGTTTGGAGGTTTGGAGGTTTGGAGGTTTGGAGGTTTGGAGGTTTGGAGGTTTGGAGGTTTGGAGGTTTGGAGGTTTGGAGGTTTGGAGGTTTGGAGGTTTGGAGGTTTGGAGGTTTGGAGGTTTGGAGGTTTGGAGGTTTGGAGGTTTGGAGGTTTGGAGGTTTGGAGGTTTGGAGGTTTGGAGGTTTGGAGGTTTGGAGGTTTGGAGGTTTGGAGGTTTGGAGGTTTGGAGGTTTGGAGGTTTGGAGGTTTGGAGGTTTGGAGGTTTGGAGGTTTGGAGGTTTGGAGGTTTGGAGGTTTGGAGGTTTGGAGGTTTGGAGGTTTGGAGGTTTGGAGGTTTGGAGGTTTGGAGGTTTGGAGGTTTGGAGGTTTGGAGGTTTGGAGGTTTGGAGGTTTGGAGGTTTGGAGGTTTGGAGGTTTGGAGGTTTGGAGGTTTGGAGGTTTGGAGGTTTGGAGGTTTGGAGGTTTGGAGGTTTGGAGGTTTGGAGGTTTGGAGGTTTGGAGGTTTGGAGGTTTGGAGGTTTGGAGGTTTGGAGGTTTGGAGGTTTGGAGGTTTGGAGGTTTGGAGGTTTGGAGGTTTGGAGGTTTGGAGGTTTGGAGGTTTGGAGGTTTGGAGGTTTGGAGGTTTGGAGGTTTGGAGGTTTGGAGGTTTGGAGGTTTGGAGGTTTGGAGGTTTGGAGGTTTGGAGGTTTGGAGGTTTGGAGGTTTGGAGGTTTGGAGGTTTGGAGGTTTGGAGGTTTGGAGGTTTGGAGGTTTGGAGGTTTGGAGGTTTGGAGGTTTGGAGGTTTGGAGGTTTGGAGGTTTGGAGGTTTGGAGGTTTGGAGGTTTGGAGGTTTGGAGGTTTGGAGGTTTGGAGGTTTGGAGGTTTGGAGGTTTGGAGGTTTGGAGGTTTGGAGGTTTGGAGGTTTGGAGGTTTGGAGGTTTGGAGGTTTGGAGGTTTGGAGGTTTGGAGGTTTGGAGGTTTGGAGGTTTGGAGGTTTGGAGGTTTGGAGGTTTGGAGGTTTGGAGGTTTGGAGGTTTGGAGGTTTGGAGGTTTGGAGGTTTGGAGGTTTGGAGGTTTGGAGGTTTGGAGGTTTGGAGGTTTGGAGGTTTGGAGGTTTGGAGGTTTGGAGGTTTGGAGGTTTGGAGGTTTGGAGGTTTGGAGGTTTGGAGGTTTGGAGGTTTGGAGGTTTGGAGGTTTGGAGGTTTGGAGGTTTGGAGGTTTGGAGGTTTGGAGGTTTGGAGGTTTGGAGGTTTGGAGGTTTGGAGGTTTGGAGGTTTGGAGGTTTGGAGGTTTGGAGGTTTGGAGGTTTGGAGGTTTGGAGGTTTGGAGGTTTGGAGGTTTGGAGGTTTGGAGGTTTGGAGGTTTGGAGGTTTGGAGGTTTGGAGGTTTGGAGGTTTGGAGGTTTGGAGGTTTGGAGGTTTGGAGGTTTGGAGGTTTGGAGGTTTGGAGGTTTGGAGGTTTGGAGGTTTGGAGGTTTGGAGGTTTGGAGGTTTGGAGGTTTGGAGGTTTGGAGGTTTGGAGGTTTGGAGGTTTGGAGGTTTGGAGGTTTGGAGGTTTGGAGGTTTGGAGGTTTGGAGGTTTGGAGGTTTGGAGGTTTGGAGGTTTGGAGGTTTGGAGGTTTGGAGGTTTGGAGGTTTGGAGGTTTGGAGGTTTGGAGGTTTGGAGGTTTGGAGGTTTGGAGGTTTGGAGGTTTGGAGGTTTGGAGGTTTGGAGGTTTGGAGGTTTGGAGGTTTGGAGGTTTGGAGGTTTGGAGGTTTGGAGGTTTGGAGGTTTGGAGGTTTGGAGGTTTGGAGGTTTGGAGGTTTGGAGGTTTGGAGGTTTGGAGGTTTGGAGGTTTGGAGGTTTGGAGGTTTGGAGGTTTGGAGGTTTGGAGGTTTGGAGGTTTGGAGGTTTGGAGGTTTGGAGGTTTGGAGGTTTGGAGGTTTGGAGGTTTGGAGGTTTGGAGGTTTGGAGGTTTGGAGGTTTGGAGGTTTGGAGGTTTGGAGGTTTGGAGGTTTGGAGGTTTGGAGGTTTGGAGGTTTGGAGGTTTGGAGGTTTGGAGGTTTGGAGGTTTGGAGGTTTGGAGGTTTGGAGGTTTGGAGGTTTGGAGGTTTGGAGGTTTGGAGGTTTGGAGGTTTGGAGGTTTGGAGGTTTGGAGGTTTGGAGGTTTGGAGGTTTGGAGGTTTGGAGGTTTGGAGGTTTGGAGGTTTGGAGGTTTGGAGGTTTGGAGGTTTGGAGGTTTGGAGGTTTGGAGGTTTGGAGGTTTGGAGGTTTGGAGGTTTGGAGGTTTGGAGGTTTGGAGGTTTGGAGGTTTGGAGGTTTGGAGGTTTGGAGGTTTGGAGGTTTGGAGGTTTGGAGGTTTGGAGGTTTGGAGGTTTGGAGGTTTGGAGGTTTGGAGGTTTGGAGGTTTGGAGGTTTGGAGGTTTGGAGGTTTGGAGGTTTGGAGGTTTGGAGGTTTGGAGGTTTGGAGGTTTGGAGGTTTGGAGGTTTGGAGGTTTGGAGGTTTGGAGGTTTGGAGGTTTGGAGGTTTGGAGGTTTGGAGGTTTGGAGGTTTGGAGGTTTGGAGGTTTGGAGGTTTGGAGGTTTGGAGGTTTGGAGGTTTGGAGGTTTGGAGGTTTGGAGGTTTGGAGGTTTGGAGGTTTGGAGGTTTGGAGGTTTGGAGGTTTGGAGGTTTGGAGGTTTGGAGGTTTGGAGGTTTGGAGGTTTGGAGGTTTGGAGGTTTGGAGGTTTGGAGGTTTGGAGGTTTGGAGGTTTGGAGGTTTGGAGGTTTGGAGGTTTGGAGGTTTGGAGGTTTGGAGGTTTGGAGGTTTGGAGGTTTGGAGGTTTGGAGGTTTGGAGGTTTGGAGGTTTGGAGGTTTGGAGGTTTGGAGGTTTGGAGGTTTGGAGGTTTGGAGGTTTGGAGGTTTGGAGGTTTGGAGGTTTGGAGGTTTGGAGGTTTGGAGGTTTGGAGGTTTGGAGGTTTGGAGGTTTGGAGGTTTGGAGGTTTGGAGGTTTGGAGGTTTGGAGGTTTGGAGGTTTGGAGGTTTGGAGGTTTGGAGGTTTGGAGGTTTGGAGGTTTGGAGGTTTGGAGGTTTGGAGGTTTGGAGGTTTGGAGGTTTGGAGGTTTGGAGGTTTGGAGGTTTGGAGGTTTGGAGGTTTGGAGGTTTGGAGGTTTGGAGGTTTGGAGGTTTGGAGGTTTGGAGGTTTGGAGGTTTGGAGGTTTGGAGGTTTGGAGGTTTGGAGGTTTGGAGGTTTGGAGGTTTGGAGGTTTGGAGGTTTGGAGGTTTGGAGGTTTGGAGGTTTGGAGGTTTGGAGGTTTGGAGGTTTGGAGGTTTGGAGGTTTGGAGGTTTGGAGGTTTGGAGGTTTGGAGGTTTGGAGGTTTGGAGGTTTGGAGGTTTGGAGGTTTGGAGGTTTGGAGGTTTGGAGGTTTGGAGGTTTGGAGGTTTGGAGGTTTGGAGGTTTGGAGGTTTGGAGGTTTGGAGGTTTGGAGGTTTGGAGGTTTGGAGGTTTGGAGGTTTGGAGGTTTGGAGGTTTGGAGGTTTGGAGGTTTGGAGGTTTGGAGGTTTGGAGGTTTGGAGGTTTGGAGGTTTGGAGGTTTGGAGGTTTGGAGGTTTGGAGGTTTGGAGGTTTGGAGGTTTGGAGGTTTGGAGGTTTGGAGGTTTGGAGGTTTGGAGGTTTGGAGGTTTGGAGGTTTGGAGGTTTGGAGGTTTGGAGGTTTGGAGGTTTGGAGGTTTGGAGGTTTGGAGGTTTGGAGGTTTGGAGGTTTGGAGGTTTGGAGGTTTGGAGGTTTGGAGGTTTGGAGGTTTGGAGGTTTGGAGGTTTGGAGGTTTGGAGGTTTGGAGGTTTGGAGGTTTGGAGGTTTGGAGGTTTGGAGGTTTGGAGGTTTGGAGGTTTGGAGGTTTGGAGGTTTGGAGGTTTGGAGGTTTGGAGGTTTGGAGGTTTGGAGGTTTGGAGGTTTGGAGGTTTGGAGGTTTGGAGGTTTGGAGGTTTGGAGGTTTGGAGGTTTGGAGGTTTGGAGGTTTGGAGGTTTGGAGGTTTGGAGGTTTGGAGGTTTGGAGGTTTGGAGGTTTGGAGGTTTGGAGGTTTGGAGGTTTGGAGGTTTGGAGGTTTGGAGGTTTGGAGGTTTGGAGGTTTGGAGGTTTGGAGGTTTGGAGGTTTGGAGGTTTGGAGGTTTGGAGGTTTGGAGGTTTGGAGGTTTGGAGGTTTGGAGGTTTGGAGGTTTGGAGGTTTGGAGGTTTGGAGGTTTGGAGGTTTGGAGGTTTGGAGGTTTGGAGGTTTGGAGGTTTGGAGGTTTGGAGGTTTGGAGGTTTGGAGGTTTGGAGGTTTGGAGGTTTGGAGGTTTGGAGGTTTGGAGGTTTGGAGGTTTGGAGGTTTGGAGGTTTGGAGGTTTGGAGGTTTGGAGGTTTGGAGGTTTGGAGGTTTGGAGGTTTGGAGGTTTGGAGGTTTGGAGGTTTGGAGGTTTGGAGGTTTGGAGGTTTGGAGGTTTGGAGGTTTGGAGGTTTGGAGGTTTGGAGGTTTGGAGGTTTGGAGGTTTGGAGGTTTGGAGGTTTGGAGGTTTGGAGGTTTGGAGGTTTGGAGGTTTGGAGGTTTGGAGGTTTGGAGGTTTGGAGGTTTGGAGGTTTGGAGGTTTGGAGGTTTGGAGGTTTGGAGGTTTGGAGGTTTGGAGGTTTGGAGGTTTGGAGGTTTGGAGGTTTGGAGGTTTGGAGGTTTGGAGGTTTGGAGGTTTGGAGGTTTGGAGGTTTGGAGGTTTGGAGGTTTGGAGGTTTGGAGGTTTGGAGGTTTGGAGGTTTGGAGGTTTGGAGGTTTGGAGGTTTGGAGGTTTGGAGGTTTGGAGGTTTGGAGGTTTGGAGGTTTGGAGGTTTGGAGGTTTGGAGGTTTGGAGGTTTGGAGGTTTGGAGGTTTGGAGGTTTGGAGGTTTGGAGGTTTGGAGGTTTGGAGGTTTGGAGGTTTGGAGGTTTGGAGGTTTGGAGGTTTGGAGGTTTGGAGGTTTGGAGGTTTGGAGGTTTGGAGGTTTGGAGGTTTGGAGGTTTGGAGGTTTGGAGGTTTGGAGGTTTGGAGGTTTGGAGGTTTGGAGGTTTGGAGGTTTGGAGGTTTGGAGGTTTGGAGGTTTGGAGGTTTGGAGGTTTGGAGGTTTGGAGGTTTGGAGGTTTGGAGGTTTGGAGGTTTGGAGGTTTGGAGGTTTGGAGGTTTGGAGGTTTGGAGGTTTGGAGGTTTGGAGGTTTGGAGGTTTGGAGGTTTGGAGGTTTGGAGGTTTGGAGGTTTGGAGGTTTGGAGGTTTGGAGGTTTGGAGGTTTGGAGGTTTGGAGGTTTGGAGGTTTGGAGGTTTGGAGGTTTGGAGGTTTGGAGGTTTGGAGGTTTGGAGGTTTGGAGGTTTGGAGGTTTGGAGGTTTGGAGGTTTGGAGGTTTGGAGGTTTGGAGGTTTGGAGGTTTGGAGGTTTGGAGGTTTGGAGGTTTGGAGGTTTGGAGGTTTGGAGGTTTGGAGGTTTGGAGGTTTGGAGGTTTGGAGGTTTGGAGGTTTGGAGGTTTGGAGGTTTGGAGGTTTGGAGGTTTGGAGGTTTGGAGGTTTGGAGGTTTGGAGGTTTGGAGGTTTGGAGGTTTGGAGGTTTGGAGGTTTGGAGGTTTGGAGGTTTGGAGGTTTGGAGGTTTGGAGGTTTGGAGGTTTGGAGGTTTGGAGGTTTGGAGGTTTGGAGGTTTGGAGGTTTGGAGGTTTGGAGGTTTGGAGGTTTGGAGGTTTGGAGGTTTGGAGGTTTGGAGGTTTGGAGGTTTGGAGGTTTGGAGGTTTGGAGGTTTGGAGGTTTGGAGGTTTGGAGGTTTGGAGGTTTGGAGGTTTGGAGGTTTGGAGGTTTGGAGGTTTGGAGGTTTGGAGGTTTGGAGGTTTGGAGGTTTGGAGGTTTGGAGGTTTGGAGGTTTGGAGGTTTGGAGGTTTGGAGGTTTGGAGGTTTGGAGGTTTGGAGGTTTGGAGGTTTGGAGGTTTGGAGGTTTGGAGGTTTGGAGGTTTGGAGGTTTGGAGGTTTGGAGGTTTGGAGGTTTGGAGGTTTGGAGGTTTGGAGGTTTGGAGGTTTGGAGGTTTGGAGGTTTGGAGGTTTGGAGGTTTGGAGGTTTGGAGGTTTGGAGGTTTGGAGGTTTGGAGGTTTGGAGGTTTGGAGGTTTGGAGGTTTGGAGGTTTGGAGGTTTGGAGGTTTGGAGGTTTGGAGGTTTGGAGGTTTGGAGGTTTGGAGGTTTGGAGGTTTGGAGGTTTGGAGGTTTGGAGGTTTGGAGGTTTGGAGGTTTGGAGGTTTGGAGGTTTGGAGGTTTGGAGGTTTGTGGAGGTTTGGAGGTTTGGAGGTTTGGAGGTTTGGAGGTTTGGAGGTTTGGAGGTTTGGAGGTTTGGAGGTTTGGAGGTTTGGAGGTTTGGAGGTTTGGAGGTTTGGAGGTTTGGAGGTTTGGAGGTTTGGAGGTTTGGAGGTTTGGAGGTTTGGAGGTTTGGAGGTTTGGAGGTTTGGAGGTTTGGAGGTTTGGAGGTTTGGAGGTTTGGAGGTTTGGAGGTTTGGAGGTTTGGAGGTTTGGAGGTTTGGAGGTTTGGAGGTTTGGAGGTTTGGAGGTTTGGAGGTTTGGAGGTTTGGAGGTTTGGAGGTTTGGAGGTTTGGAGGTTTGGAGGTTTGGAGGTTTGGAGGTTTGGAGGTTTGGAGGTTTGGAGGTTTGGAGGTTTGGAGGTTTGGAGGTTTGGAGGTTTGGAGGTTTGGAGGTTTGGAGGTTTGGAGGTTTGGAGGTTTGGAGGTTTGGAGGTTTGGAGGTTTGGAGGTTTGGAGGTTTGGAGGTTTGGAGGTTTGGAGGTTTGGAGGTTTGGAGGTTTGGAGGTTTGGAGGTTTGGAGGTTTGGAGGTTTGGAGGTTTGGAGGTTTGGAGGTTTGGAGGTTTGGAGGTTTGGAGGTTTGGAGGTTTGGAGGTTTGGAGGTTTGGAGGTTTGGAGGTTTGGAGGTTTGGAGGTTTGGAGGTTTGGAGGTTTGGAGGTTTGGAGGTTTGGAGGTTTGGAGGTTTGGAGGTTTGGAGGTTTGGAGGTTTGGAGGTTTGGAGGTTTGGAGGTTTGGAGGTTTGGAGGTTTGGAGGTTTGGAGGTTTGGAGGTTTGGAGGTTTGGAGGTTTGGAGGTTTGGAGGTTTGGAGGTTTGGAGGTTTGGAGGTTTGGAGGTTTGGAGGTTTGGAGGTTTGGAGGTTTGGAGGTTTGGAGGTTTGGAGGTTTGGAGGTTTGGAGGTTTGGAGGTTTGGAGGTTTGGAGGTTTGGAGGTTTGGAGGTTTGGAGGTTTGGAGGTTTGGAGGTTTGGAGGTTTGGAGGTTTGGAGGTTTGGAGGTTTGGAGGTTTGGAGGTTTGGAGGTTTGGAGGTTTGGAGGTTTGGAGGTTTGGAGGTTTGGAGGTTTGGAGGTTTGGAGGTTTGGAGGTTTGGAGGTTTGGAGGTTTGGAGGTTTGGAGGTTTGGAGGTTTGGAGGTTTGGAGGTTTGGAGGTTTGGAGGTTTGGAGGTTTGGAGGTTTGGAGGTTTGGAGGTTTGGAGGTTTGGAGGTTTGGAGGTTTGGAGGTTTGGAGGTTTGGAGGTTTGGAGGTTTGGAGGTTTGGAGGTTTGGAGGTTTGGAGGTTTGGAGGTTTGGAGGTTTGGAGGTTTGGAGGTTTGGAGGTTTGGAGGTTTGGAGGTTTGGAGGTTTGGAGGTTTGGAGGTTTGGAGGTTTGGAGGTTTGGAGGTTTGGAGGTTTGGAGGTTTGGAGGTTTGGAGGTTTGGAGGTTTGGAGGTTTGGAGGTTTGGAGGTTTGGAGGTTTGGAGGTTTGGAGGTTTGGAGGTTTGGAGGTTTGGAGGTTTGGAGGTTTGGAGGTTTGGAGGTTTGGAGGTTTGGAGGTTTGGAGGTTTGGAGGTTTGGAGGTTTGGAGGTTTGGAGGTTTGGAGGTTTGGAGGTTTGGAGGTTTGGAGGTTTGGAGGTTTGGAGGTTTGGAGGTTTGGAGGTTTGGAGGTTTGGAGGTTTGGAGGTTTGGAGGTTTGGAGGTTTGGAGGTTTGGAGGTTTGGAGGTTTGGAGGTTTGGAGGTTTGGAGGTTTGGAGGTTTGGAGGTTTGGAGGTTTGGAGGTTTGGAGGTTTGGAGGTTTGGAGGTTTGGAGGTTTGGAGGTTTGGAGGTTTGGAGGTTTGGAGGTTTGGAGGTTTGGAGGTTTGGAGGTTTGGAGGTTTGGAGGTTTGGAGGTTTGGAGGTTTGGAGGTTTGGAGGTTTGGAGGTTTGGAGGTTTGGAGGTTTGGAGGTTTGGAGGTTTGGAGGTTTGGAGGTTTGGAGGTTTGGAGGTTTGGAGGTTTGGAGGTTTGGAGGTTTGGAGGTTTGGAGGTTTGGAGGTTTGGAGGTTTGGAGGTTTGGAGGTTTGGAGGTTTGGAGGTTTGGAGGTTTGGAGGTTTGGAGGTTTGGAGGTTTGGAGGTTTGGAGGTTTGGAGGTTTGGAGGTTTGGAGGTTTGGAGGTTTGGAGGTTTGGAGGTTTGGAGGTTTGGAGGTTTGGAGGTTTGGAGGTTTGGAGGTTTGGAGGTTTGGAGGTTTGGAGGTTTGGAGGTTTGGAGGTTTGGAGGTTTGGAGGTTTGGAGGTTTGGAGGTTTGGAGGTTTGGAGGTTTGGAGGTTTGGAGGTTTGGAGGTTTGGAGGTTTGGAGGTTTGGAGGTTTGGAGGTTTGGAGGTTTGGAGGTTTGGAGGTTTGGAGGTTTGGAGGTTTGGAGGTTTGGAGGTTTGGAGGTTTGGAGGTTTGGAGGTTTGGAGGTTTGGAGGTTTGGAGGTTTGGAGGTTTGGAGGTTTGGAGGTTTGGAGGTTTGGAGGTTTGGAGGTTTGGAGGTTTGGAGGTTTGGAGGTTTGGAGGTTTGGAGGTTTGGAGGTTTGGAGGTTTGGAGGTTTGGAGGTTTGGAGGTTTGGAGGTTTGGAGGTTTGGAGGTTTGGAGGTTTGGAGGTTTGGAGGTTTGGAGGTTTGGAGGTTTGGAGGTTTGGAGGTTTGGAGGTTTGGAGGTTTGGAGGTTTGGAGGTTTGGAGGTTTGGAGGTTTGGAGGTTTGGAGGTTTGGAGGTTTGGAGGTTTGGAGGTTTGGAGGTTTGGAGGTTTGGAGGTTTGGAGGTTTGGAGGTTTGGAGGTTTGGAGGTTTGGAGGTTTGGAGGTTTGGAGGTTTGGAGGTTTGGAGGTTTGGAGGTTTGGAGGTTTGGAGGTTTGGAGGTTTGGAGGTTTGGAGGTTTGGAGGTTTGGAGGTTTGGAGGTTTGGAGGTTTGGAGGTTTGGAGGTTTGGAGGTTTGGAGGTTTGGAGGTTTGGAGGTTTGGAGGTTTGGAGGTTTGGAGGTTTGGAGGTTTGGAGGTTTGGAGGTTTGGAGGTTTGGAGGTTTGGAGGTTTGGAGGTTTGGAGGTTTGGAGGTTTGGAGGTTTGGAGGTTTGGAGGTTTGGAGGTTTGGAGGTTTGGAGGTTTGGAGGTTTGGAGGTTTGGAGGTTTGGAGGTTTGGAGGTTTGGAGGTTTGGAGGTTTGGAGGTTTGGAGGTTTGGAGGTTTGGAGGTTTGGAGGTTTGGAGGTTTGGAGGTTTGGAGGTTTGGAGGTTTGGAGGTTTGGAGGTTTGGAGGTTTGGAGGTTTGGAGGTTTGGAGGTTTGGAGGTTTGGAGGTTTGGAGGTTTGGAGGTTTGGAGGTTTGGAGGTTTGGAGGTTTGGAGGTTTGGAGGTTTGGAGGTTTGGAGGTTTGGAGGTTTGGAGGTTTGGAGGTTTGGAGGTTTGGAGGTTTGGAGGTTTGGAGGTTTGGAGGTTTGGAGGTTTGGAGGTTTGGAGGTTTGGAGGTTTGGAGGTTTGGAGGTTTGGAGGTTTGGAGGTTTGGAGGTTTGGAGGTTTGGAGGTTTGGAGGTTTGGAGGTTTGGAGGTTTGGAGGTTTGGAGGTTTGGAGGTTTGGAGGTTTGGAGGTTTGGAGGTTTGGAGGTTTGGAGGTTTGGAGGTTTGGAGGTTTGGAGGTTTGGAGGTTTGGAGGTTTGGAGGTTTGGAGGTTTGGAGGTTTGGAGGTTTGGAGGTTTGGAGGTTTGGAGGTTTGGAGGTTTGGAGGTTTGGAGGTTTGGAGGTTTGGAGGTTTGGAGGTTTGGAGGTTTGGAGGTTTGGAGGTTTGGAGGTTTGGAGGTTTGGAGGTTTGGAGGTTTGGAGGTTTGGAGGTTTGGAGGTTTGGAGGTTTGGAGGTTTGGAGGTTTGGAGGTTTGGAGGTTTGGAGGTTTGGAGGTTTGGAGGTTTGGAGGTTTGGAGGTTTGGAGGTTTGGAGGTTTGGAGGTTTGGAGGTTTGGAGGTTTGGAGGTTTGGAGGTTTGGAGGTTTGGAGGTTTGGAGGTTTGGAGGTTTGGAGGTTTGGAGGTTTGGAGGTTTGGAGGTTTGGAGGTTTGGAGGTTTGGAGGTTTGGAGGTTTGGAGGTTTGGAGGTTTGGAGGTTTGGAGGTTTGGAGGTTTGGAGGTTTGGAGGTTTGGAGGTTTGGAGGTTTGGAGGTTTGGAGGTTTGGAGGTTTGGAGGTTTGGAGGTTTGGAGGTTTGGAGGTTTGGAGGTTTGGAGGTTTGGAGGTTTGGAGGTTTGGAGGTTTGGAGGTTTGGAGGTTTGGAGGTTTGGAGGTTTGGAGGTTTGGAGGTTTGGAGGTTTGGAGGTTTGGAGGTTTGGAGGTTTGGAGGTTTGGAGGTTTGGAGGTTTGGAGGTTTGGAGGTTTGGAGGTTTGGAGGTTTGGAGGTTTGGAGGTTTGGAGGTTTGGAGGTTTGGAGGTTTGGAGGTTTGGAGGTTTGGAGGTTTGGAGGTTTGGAGGTTTGGAGGTTTGGAGGTTTGGAGGTTTGGAGGTTTGGAGGTTTGGAGGTTTGGAGGTTTGGAGGTTTGGAGGTTTGGAGGTTTGGAGGTTTGGAGGTTTGGAGGTTTGGAGGTTTGGAGGTTTGGAGGTTTGGAGGTTTGGAGGTTTGGAGGTTTGGAGGTTTGGAGGTTTGGAGGTTTGGAGGTTTGGAGGTTTGGAGGTTTGGAGGTTTGGAGGTTTGGAGGTTTGGAGGTTTGGAGGTTTGGAGGTTTGGAGGTTTGGAGGTTTGGAGGTTTGGAGGTTTGGAGGTTTGGAGGTTTGGAGGTTTGGAGGTTTGGAGGTTTGGAGGTTTGGAGGTTTGGAGGTTTGGAGGTTTGGAGGTTTGGAGGTTTGGAGGTTTGGAGGTTTGGAGGTTTGGAGGTTTGGAGGTTTGGAGGTTTGGAGGTTTGGAGGTTTGGAGGTTTGGAGGTTTGGAGGTTTGGAGGTTTGGAGGTTTGGAGGTTTGGAGGTTTGGAGGTTTGGAGGTTTGGAGGTTTGGAGGTTTGGAGGTTTGGAGGTTTGGAGGTTTGGAGGTTTGGAGGTTTGGAGGTTTGGAGGTTTGGAGGTTTGGAGGTTTGGAGGTTTGGAGGTTTGGAGGTTTGGAGGTTTGGAGGTTTGGAGGTTTGGAGGTTTGGAGGTTTGGAGGTTTGGAGGTTTGGAGGTTTGGAGGTTTGGAGGTTTGGAGGTTTGGAGGTTTGGAGGTTTGGAGGTTTGGAGGTTTGGAGGTTTGGAGGTTTGGAGGTTTGGAGGTTTGGAGGTTTGGAGGTTTGGAGGTTTGGAGGTTTGGAGGTTTGGAGGTTTGGAGGTTTGGAGGTTTGGAGGTTTGGAGGTTTGGAGGTTTGGAGGTTTGGAGGTTTGGAGGTTTGGAGGTTTGGAGGTTTGGAGGTTTGGAGGTTTGGAGGTTTGGAGGTTTGGAGGTTTGGAGGTTTGGAGGTTTGGAGGTTTGGAGGTTTGGAGGTTTGGAGGTTTGGAGGTTTGGAGGTTTGGAGGTTTGGAGGTTTGGAGGTTTGGAGGTTTGGAGGTTTGGAGGTTTGGAGGTTTGGAGGTTTGGAGGTTTGGAGGTTTGGAGGTTTGGAGGTTTGGAGGTTTGGAGGTTTGGAGGTTTGGAGGTTTGGAGGTTTGGAGGTTTGGAGGTTTGGAGGTTTGGAGGTTTGGAGGTTTGGAGGTTTGGAGGTTTGGAGGTTTGGAGGTTTGGAGGTTTGGAGGTTTGGAGGTTTGGAGGTTTGGAGGTTTGGAGGTTTGGAGGTTTGGAGGTTTGGAGGTTTGGAGGTTTGGAGGTTTGGAGGTTTGGAGGTTTGGAGGTTTGGAGGTTTGGAGGTTTGGAGGTTTGGAGGTTTGGAGGTTTGGAGGTTTGGAGGTTTGGAGGTTTGGAGGTTTGGAGGTTTGGAGGTTTGGAGGTTTGGAGGTTTGGAGGTTTGGAGGTTTGGAGGTTTGGAGGTTTGGAGGTTTGGAGGTTTGGAGGTTTGGAGGTTTGGAGGTTTGGAGGTTTGGAGGTTTGGAGGTTTGGAGGTTTGGAGGTTTGGAGGTTTGGAGGTTTGGAGGTTTGGAGGTTTGGAGGTTTGGAGGTTTGGAGGTTTGGAGGTTTGGAGGTTTGGAGGTTTGGAGGTTTGGAGGTTTGGAGGTTTGGAGGTTTGGAGGTTTGGAGGTTTGGAGGTTTGGAGGTTTGGAGGTTTGGAGGTTTGGAGGTTTGGAGGTTTGGAGGTTTGGAGGTTTGGAGGTTTGGAGGTTTGGAGGTTTGGAGGTTTGGAGGTTTGGAGGTTTGGAGGTTTGGAGGTTTGGAGGTTTGGAGGTTTGGAGGTTTGGAGGTTTGGAGGTTTGGAGGTTTGGAGGTTTGGAGGTTTGGAGGTTTGGAGGTTTGGAGGTTTGGAGGTTTGGAGGTTTGGAGGTTTGGAGGTTTGGAGGTTTGGAGGTTTGGAGGTTTGGAGGTTTGGAGGTTTGGAGGTTTGGAGGTTTGGAGGTTTGGAGGTTTGGAGGTTTGGAGGTTTGGAGGTTTGGAGGTTTGGAGGTTTGGAGGTTTGGAGGTTTGGAGGTTTGGAGGTTTGGAGGTTTGGAGGTTTGGAGGTTTGGAGGTTTGGAGGTTTGGAGGTTTGGAGGTTTGGAGGTTTGGAGGTTTGGAGGTTTGGAGGTTTGGAGGTTTGGAGGTTTGGAGGTTTGGAGGTTTGGAGGTTTGGAGGTTTGGAGGTTTGGAGGTTTGGAGGTTTGGAGGTTTGGAGGTTTGGAGGTTTGGAGGTTTGGAGGTTTGGAGGTTTGGAGGTTTGGAGGTTTGGAGGTTTGGAGGTTTGGAGGTTTGGAGGTTTGGAGGTTTGGAGGTTTGGAGGTTTGGAGGTTTGGAGGTTTGGAGGTTTGGAGGTTTGGAGGTTTGGAGGTTTGGAGGTTTGGAGGTTTGGAGGTTTGGAGGTTTGGAGGTTTGGAGGTTTGGAGGTTTGGAGGTTTGGAGGTTTGGAGGTTTGGAGGTTTGGAGGTTTGGAGGTTTGGAGGTTTGGAGGTTTGGAGGTTTGGAGGTTTGGAGGTTTGGAGGTTTGGAGGTTTGGAGGTTTGGAGGTTTGGAGGTTTGGAGGTTTGGAGGTTTGGAGGTTTGGAGGTTTGGAGGTTTGGAGGTTTGGAGGTTTGGAGGTTTGGAGGTTTGGAGGTTTGGAGGTTTGGAGGTTTGGAGGTTTGGAGGTTTGGAGGTTTGGAGGTTTGGAGGTTTGGAGGTTTGGAGGTTTGGAGGTTTGGAGGTTTGGAGGTTTGGAGGTTTGGAGGTTTGGAGGTTTGGAGGTTTGGAGGTTTGGAGGTTTGGAGGTTTGGAGGTTTGGAGGTTTGGAGGTTTGGAGGTTTGGAGGTTTGGAGGTTTGGAGGTTTGGAGGTTTGGAGGTTTGGAGGTTTGGAGGTTTGGAGGTTTGGAGGTTTGGAGGTTTGGAGGTTTGGAGGTTTGGAGGTTTGGAGGTTTGGAGGTTTGGAGGTTTGGAGGTTTGGAGGTTTGGAGGTTTGGAGGTTTGGAGGTTTGGAGGTTTGGAGGTTTGGAGGTTTGGAGGTTTGGAGGTTTGGAGGTTTGGAGGTTTGGAGGTTTGGAGGTTTGGAGGTTTGGAGGTTTGGAGGTTTGGAGGTTTGGAGGTTTGGAGGTTTGGAGGTTTGGAGGTTTGGAGGTTTGGAGGTTTGGAGGTTTGGAGGTTTGGAGGTTTGGAGGTTTGGAGGTTTGGAGGTTTGGAGGTTTGGAGGTTTGGAGGTTTGGAGGTTTGGAGGTTTGGAGGTTTGGAGGTTTGGAGGTTTGGAGGTTTGGAGGTTTGGAGGTTTGGAGGTTTGGAGGTTTGGAGGTTTGGAGGTTTGGAGGTTTGGAGGTTTGGAGGTTTGGAGGTTTGGAGGTTTGGAGGTTTGGAGGTTTGGAGGTTTGGAGGTTTGGAGGTTTGGAGGTTTGGAGGTTTGGAGGTTTGGAGGTTTGGAGGTTTGGAGGTTTGGAGGTTTGGAGGTTTGGAGGTTTGGAGGTTTGGAGGTTTGGAGGTTTGGAGGTTTGGAGGTTTGGAGGTTTGGAGGTTTGGAGGTTTGGAGGTTTGGAGGTTTGGAGGTTTGGAGGTTTGGAGGTTTGGAGGTTTGGAGGTTTGGAGGTTTGGAGGTTTGGAGGTTTGGAGGTTTGGAGGTTTGGAGGTTTGGAGGTTTGGAGGTTTGGAGGTTTGGAGGTTTGGAGGTTTGGAGGTTTGGAGGTTTGGAGGTTTGGAGGTTTGGAGGTTTGGAGGTTTGGAGGTTTGGAGGTTTGGAGGTTTGGAGGTTTGGAGGTTTGGAGGTTTGGAGGTTTGGAGGTTTGGAGGTTTGGAGGTTTGGAGGTTTGGAGGTTTGGAGGTTTGGAGGTTTGGAGGTTTGGAGGTTTGGAGGTTTGGAGGTTTGGAGGTTTGGAGGTTTGGAGGTTTGGAGGTTTGGAGGTTTGGAGGTTTGGAGGTTTGGAGGTTTGGAGGTTTGGAGGTTTGGAGGTTTGGAGGTTTGGAGGTTTGGAGGTTTGGAGGTTTGGAGGTTTGGAGGTTTGGAGGTTTGGAGGTTTGGAGGTTTGGAGGTTTGGAGGTTTGGAGGTTTGGAGGTTTGGAGGTTTGGAGGTTTGGAGGTTTGGAGGTTTGGAGGTTTGGAGGTTTGGAGGTTTGGAGGTTTGGAGGTTTGGAGGTTTGGAGGTTTGGAGGTTTGGAGGTTTGGAGGTTTGGAGGTTTGGAGGTTTGGAGGTTTGGAGGTTTGGAGGTTTGGAGGTTTGGAGGTTTGGAGGTTTGGAGGTTTGGAGGTTTGGAGGTTTGGAGGTTTGGAGGTTTGGAGGTTTGGAGGTTTGGAGGTTTGGAGGTTTGGAGGTTTGGAGGTTTGGAGGTTTGGAGGTTTGGAGGTTTGGAGGTTTGGAGGTTTGGAGGTTTGGAGGTTTGGAGGTTTGGAGGTTTGGAGGTTTGGAGGTTTGGAGGTTTGGAGGTTTGGAGGTTTGGAGGTTTGGAGGTTTGGAGGTTTGGAGGTTTGGAGGTTTGGAGGTTTGGAGGTTTGGAGGTTTGGAGGTTTGGAGGTTTGGAGGTTTGGAGGTTTGGAGGTTTGGAGGTTTGGAGGTTTGGAGGTTTGGAGGTTTGGAGGTTTGGAGGTTTGGAGGTTTGGAGGTTTGGAGGTTTGGAGGTTTGGAGGTTTGGAGGTTTGGAGGTTTGGAGGTTTGGAGGTTTGGAGGTTTGGAGGTTTGGAGGTTTGGAGGTTTGGAGGTTTGGAGGTTTGGAGGTTTGGAGGTTTGGAGGTTTGGAGGTTTGGAGGTTTGGAGGTTTGGAGGTTTGGAGGTTTGGAGGTTTGGAGGTTTGGAGGTTTGGAGGTTTGGAGGTTTGGAGGTTTGGAGGTTTGGAGGTTTGGAGGTTTGGAGGTTTGGAGGTTTGGAGGTTTGGAGGTTTGGAGGTTTGGAGGTTTGGAGGTTTGGAGGTTTGGAGGTTTGGAGGTTTGGAGGTTTGGAGGTTTGGAGGTTTGGAGGTTTGGAGGTTTGGAGGTTTGGAGGTTTGGAGGTTTGGAGGTTTGGAGGTTTGGAGGTTTGGAGGTTTGGAGGTTTGGAGGTTTGGAGGTTTGGAGGTTTGGAGGTTTGGAGGTTTGGAGGTTTGGAGGTTTGGAGGTTTGGAGGTTTGGAGGTTTGGAGGTTTGGAGGTTTGGAGGTTTGGAGGTTTGGAGGTTTGGAGGTTTGGAGGTTTGGAGGTTTGGAGGTTTGGAGGTTTGGAGGTTTGGAGGTTTGGAGGTTTGGAGGTTTGGAGGTTTGGAGGTTTGGAGGTTTGGAGGTTTGGAGGTTTGGAGGTTTGGAGGTTTGGAGGTTTGGAGGTTTGGAGGTTTGGAGGTTTGGAGGTTTGGAGGTTTGGAGGTTTGGAGGTTTGGAGGTTTGGAGGTTTGGAGGTTTGGAGGTTTGGAGGTTTGGAGGTTTGGAGGTTTGGAGGTTTGGAGGTTTGGAGGTTTGGAGGTTTGGAGGTTTGGAGGTTTGGAGGTTTGGAGGTTTGGAGGTTTGGAGGTTTGGAGGTTTGGAGGTTTGGAGGTTTGGAGGTTTGGAGGTTTGGAGGTTTGGAGGTTTGGAGGTTTGGAGGTTTGGAGGTTTGGAGGTTTGGAGGTTTGGAGGTTTGGAGGTTTGGAGGTTTGGAGGTTTGGAGGTTTGGAGGTTTGGAGGTTTGGAGGTTTGGAGGTTTGGAGGTTTGGAGGTTTGGAGGTTTGGAGGTTTGGGAGGTTTGGAGGTTTGGAGGTTTGGAGGTTTGGAGGTTTGGAGGTTTGGAGGTTTGGAGGTTTGGAGGTTTGGAGGTTTGGAGGTTTGGAGGTTTGGAGGTTTGGAGGTTTGGAGGTTTGGAGGTTTGGAGGTTTGGAGGTTTGGAGGTTTGGAGGTTTGGAGGTTTGGAGGTTTGGAGGTTTGGAGGTTTGGAGGTTTGGAGGTTTGGAGGTTTGGAGGTTTGGAGGTTTGGAGGTTTGGAGGTTTGGAGGTTTGGAGGTTTGGAGGTTTGGAGGTTTGGAGGTTTGGAGGTTTGGAGGTTTGGAGGTTTGGAGGTTTGGAGGTTTGGAGGTTTGGAGGTTTGGAGGTTTGGAGGTTTGGAGGTTTGGAGGTTTGGAGGTTTGGAGGTTTGGAGGTTTGGAGGTTTGGAGGTTTGGAGGTTTGGAGGTTTGGAGGTTTGGAGGTTTGGAGGTTTGGAGGTTTGGAGGTTTGGAGGTTTGGAGGTTTGGAGGTTTGGAGGTTTGGAGGTTTGGAGGTTTGGAGGTTTGGAGGTTTGGAGGTTTGGAGGTTTGGAGGTTTGGAGGTTTGGAGGTTTGGAGGTTTGGAGGTTTGGAGGTTTGGAGGTTTGGAGGTTTGGAGGTTTGGAGGTTTGGAGGTTTGGAGGTTTGGAGGTTTGGAGGTTTGGAGGTTTGGAGGTTTGGAGGTTTGGAGGTTTGGAGGTTTGGAGGTTTGGAGGTTTGGAGGTTTGGAGGTTTGGAGGTTTGGAGGTTTGGAGGTTTGGAGGTTTGGAGGTTTGGAGGTTTGGAGGTTTGGAGGTTTGGAGGTTTGGAGGTTTGGAGGTTTGGAGGTTTGGAGGTTTGGAGGTTTGGAGGTTTGGAGGTTTGGAGGTTTGGAGGTTTGGAGGTTTGGAGGTTTGGAGGTTTGGAGGTTTGGAGGTTTGGAGGTTTGGAGGTTTGGAGGTTTGGAGGTTTGGAGGTTTGGAGGTTTGGAGGTTTGGAGGTTTGGAGGTTTGGAGGTTTGGAGGTTTGGAGGTTTGGAGGTTTGGAGGTTTGGAGGTTTGGAGGTTTGGAGGTTTGGAGGTTTGGAGGTTTGGAGGTTTGGAGGTTTGGAGGTTTGGAGGTTTGGAGGTTTGGAGGTTTGGAGGTTTGGAGGTTTGGAGGTTTGGAGGTTTGGAGGTTTGGAGGTTTGGAGGTTTGGAGGTTTGGAGGTTTGGAGGTTTGGAGGTTTGGAGGTTTGGAGGTTTGGAGGTTTGGAGGTTTGGAGGTTTGGAGGTTTGGAGGTTTGGAGGTTTGGAGGTTTGGAGGTTTGGAGGTTTGGAGGTTTGGAGGTTTGGAGGTTTGGAGGTTTGGAGGTTTGGAGGTTTGGAGGTTTGGAGGTTTGGAGGTTTGGAGGTTTGGAGGTTTGGAGGTTTGGAGGTTTGGAGGTTTGGAGGTTTGGAGGTTTGGAGGTTTGGAGGTTTGGAGGTTTGGAGGTTTGGAGGTTTGGAGGTTTGGAGGTTTGGAGGTTTGGAGGTTTGGAGGTTTGGAGGTTTGGAGGTTTGGAGGTTTGGAGGTTTGGAGGTTTGGAGGTTTGGAGGTTTGGAGGTTTGGAGGTTTGGAGGTTTGGAGGTTTGGAGGTTTGGAGGTTTGGAGGTTTGGAGGTTTGGAGGTTTGGAGGTTTGGAGGTTTGGAGGTTTGGAGGTTTGGAGGTTTGGAGGTTTGGAGGTTTGGAGGTTTGGAGGTTTGGAGGTTTGGAGGTTTGGAGGTTTGGAGGTTTGGAGGTTTGGAGGTTTGGAGGTTTGGAGGTTTGGAGGTTTGGAGGTTTGGAGGTTTGGAGGTTTGGAGGTTTGGAGGTTTGGAGGTTTGGAGGTTTGGAGGTTTGGAGGTTTGGAGGTTTGGAGGTTTGGAGGTTTGGAGGTTTGGAGGTTTGGAGGTTTGGAGGTTTGGAGGTTTGGAGGTTTGGAGGTTTGGAGGTTTGGAGGTTTGGAGGTTTGGAGGTTTGGAGGTTTGGAGGTTTGGAGGTTTGGAGGTTTGGAGGTTTGGAGGTTTGGAGGTTTGGAGGTTTGGAGGTTTGGAGGTTTGGAGGTTTGGAGGTTTGGAGGTTTGGAGGTTTGGAGGTTTGGAGGTTTGGAGGTTTGGAGGTTTGGAGGTTTGGAGGTTTGGAGGTTTGGAGGTTTGGAGGTTTGGAGGTTTGGAGGTTTGGAGGTTTGGAGGTTTGGAGGTTTGGAGGTTTGGAGGTTTGGAGGTTTGGAGGTTTGGAGGTTTGGAGGTTTGGAGGTTTGGAGGTTTGGAGGTTTGGAGGTTTGGAGGTTTGGAGGTTTGGAGGTTTGGAGGTTTGGAGGTTTGGAGGTTTGGAGGTTTGGAGGTTTGGAGGTTTGGAGGTTTGGAGGTTTGGAGGTTTGGAGGTTTGGAGGTTTGGAGGTTTGGAGGTTTGGAGGTTTGGAGGTTTGGAGGTTTGGAGGTTTGGAGGTTTGGAGGTTTGGAGGTTTGGAGGTTTGGAGGTTTGGAGGTTTGGAGGTTTGGAGGTTTGGAGGTTTGGAGGTTTGGAGGTTTGGAGGTTTGGAGGTTTGGAGGTTTGGAGGTTTGGAGGTTTGGAGGTTTGGAGGTTTGGAGGTTTGGAGGTTTGGAGGTTTGGAGGTTTGGAGGTTTGGAGGTTTGGAGGTTTGGAGGTTTGGAGGTTTGGAGGTTTGGAGGTTTGGAGGTTTGGAGGTTTGGAGGTTTGGAGGTTTGGAGGTTTGGAGGTTTGGAGGTTTGGAGGTTTGGAGGTTTGGAGGTTTGGAGGTTTGGAGGTTTGGAGGTTTGGAGGTTTGGAGGTTTGGAGGTTTGGAGGTTTGGAGGTTTGGAGGTTTGGAGGTTTGGAGGTTTGGAGGTTTGGAGGTTTGGAGGTTTGGAGGTTTGGAGGTTTGGAGGTTTGGAGGTTTGGAGGTTTGGAGGTTTGGAGGTTTGGAGGTTTGGAGGTTTGGAGGTTTGGAGGTTTGGAGGTTTGGAGGTTTGGAGGTTTGGAGGTTTGGAGGTTTGGAGGTTTGGAGGTTTGGAGGTTTGGAGGTTTGGAGGTTTGGAGGTTTGGAGGTTTGGAGGTTTGGAGGTTTGGAGGTTTGGAGGTTTGGAGGTTTGGAGGTTTGGAGGTTTGGAGGTTTGGAGGTTTGGAGGTTTGGAGGTTTGGAGGTTTGGAGGTTTGGAGGTTTGGAGGTTTGGAGGTTTGGAGGTTTGGAGGTTTGGAGGTTTGGAGGTTTGGAGGTTTGGAGGTTTGGAGGTTTGGAGGTTTGGAGGTTTGGAGGTTTGGAGGTTTGGAGGTTTTGGAGGTTTGGAGGTTTGGAGGTTTGGAGGTTTGGAGGTTTGGAGGTTTGGAGGTTTGGAGGTTTGGAGGTTTGGAGGTTTGGAGGTTTGGAGGTTTGGAGGTTTGGAGGTTTGGAGGTTTGGAGTTTGGAGGTTTGGAGGTTTGGAGGTTTGGAGGTTTGGAGGTTTGGCGGTTTGGAGGTTTGGAGGTTTGGAGGTTTGGAGGTTTGGCGGTTTGGAGGTTTGGAGGTTATTGGCGGTTTGGAGGTTTGAGGTTTGGAGGTTTGGAGTTTGGAGTTTGAGGTTATTGCGTTAAATTCTTAAATTCTTAAATTCTTAAATTCTTAATTCTTAAATTCTTAAATTCTTAAATTCTTAAATTCTTAAATTCTTAAATTCTTAAATTCTTAAATTCTTAAATTCTTAAATTCTTAAATTCTTAAATTCTTAAATTCTTAAATTCTTAAATTCTTAAATTCTTAAATTCTTAAATTCTTAAATTCTTAAATTCTTAAATTCTTAAATTCTTAAATTCTTAAATTCTTAAATTCTTAAATTCTTAAATTCTTAAATTCTTAAATTCTTAAATTCTTAAATTCTTAAATTCTTAAATTCTTAAATTCTTAAATTCTTAAATTCTTAAATTCTTAAATTCTTAAATTCTTAAATTCTTAAATTCTTAAATTCTTAAATTCTTAAATTCTTAAATTCTTAAATTCTTAAATTCTTAAATTCTTAAATTCTTAAATTCTTAAATTCTTAAATTCTTAAATTCTTAAATTCTTAAATTCTTAAATTCTTAAATTCTTAAATTCTTAAATTCTTAAATTCTTAAATTCTTAAATTCTTAAATTCTTAAATTCTTAAATTCTTAAATTCTTAAATTCTTAAATTCTTAAATTCTTAAATTCTTAAATTCTTAAATTCTTAAATTCTTAAATTCTTAAATTCTTAAATTCTTAAATTCTTAAATTCTTAAATTCTTAAATTCTTAAATTCTTAAATTCTTAAATTCTTAAATTCTTAAATTCTTAAATTCTTAAATTCTTAAATTCTTAAATTCTTAAATTCTTAAATTCTTAAATTCTTAAATTCTTAAATTCTTAAATTCTTAAATTCTTAAATTCTTAAATTCTTAAATTCTTAAATTCTTAAATTCTTAAATTCTTAAATTCTTAAATTCTTAAATTCTTAAATTCTTAAATTCTTAAATTCTTAAATTCTTAAATTCTTAAATTCTTAAATTCTTAAATTCTTAAATTCTTAAATTCTTAAATTCTTAAATTCTTAAATTCTTAAATTCTTAAATTCTTAAATTCTTAAATTCTTAAATTCTTAAATTCTTAAATTCTTAAATTCTTAAATTCTTAAATTCTTAAATTCTTAAATTCTTAAATTCTTAAATTCTTAAATTCTTAAATTCTTAAATTCTTAAATTCTTAAATTCTTAAATTCTTAAATTCTTAAATTCTTAAATTCTTAAATTCTTAAATTCTTAAATTCTTAAATTCTTAAATTCTTAAATTCTTAAATTCTTAAATTCTTAAATTCTTAAATTCTTAAATTCTTAAATTCTTAAATTCTTAAATTCTTAAATTCTTAAATTCTTAAATTCTTAAATTCTTAAATTCTTAAATTCTTAAATTCTTAAATTCTTAAATTCTTAAATTCTTAAATTCTTAAATTCTTAAATTCTTAAATTCTTAAATTCTTAAATTCTTAAATTCTTAAATTCTTAAATTCTTAAATTCTTAAATTCTTAAATTCTTAAATTCTTAAATTCTTAAATTCTTAAATTCTTAAATTCTTAAATTCTTAAATTCTTAAATTCTTAAATTCTTAAATTCTTAAATTCTTAAATTCTTAAATTCTTAAATTCTTAAATTCTTAAATTCTTAAATTCTTAAATTCTTAAATTCTTAAATTCTTAAATTCTTAAATTCTTAAATTCTTAAATTCTTAAATTCTTAAATTCTTAAATTCTTAAATTCTTAAATTCTTAAATTCTTAAATTCTTAAATTCTTAAATTCTTAAATTCTTAAATTCTTAAATTCTTAAATTCTTAAATTCTTAAATTCTTAAATTCTTAAATTCTTAAATTCTTAAATTCTTAAATTCTTAAATTCTTAAATTCTTAAATTCTTAAATTCTTAAATTCTTAAATTCTTAAATTCTTAAATTCTTAAATTCTTAAATTCTTAAATTCTTAAATTCTTAAATTCTTAAATTCTTAAATTCTTAAATTCTTAAATTCTTAAATTCTTAAATTCTTAAATTCTTAAATTCTTAAATTCTTAAATTCTTAAATTCTTAAATTCTTAAATTCTTAAATTCTTAAATTCTTAAATTCTTAAATTCTTAAATTCTTAAATTCTTAAATTCTTAAATTCTTAAATTCTTAAATTCTTAAATTCTTAAATTCTTAAATTCTTAAATTCTTAAATTCTTAAATTCTTAAATTCTTAAATTCTTAAATTCTTAAATTCTTAAATTCTTAAATTCTTAAATTCTTAAATTCTTAAATTCTTAAATTCTTAAATTCTTAAATTCTTAAATTCTTAAATTCTTAAATATTCTTAAATTCTTAAATTCTTAAATTCTTAAATTCTTAAATTCTTAAATTCTTAAATTCTTAAATTCTTAAATTCTTAAATTCTTAAATTCTTAAATTCTTAAATTCTTAAATTCTTAAATTCTTAAATTCTTAAATTCTTAAATTCTTAAATTCTTAAATTCTTAAATTCTTAAATTCTTAAATTCTTAAATTCTTAAATTCTTAAATTCTTAAATTCTTAAATTCTTAAATTCTTAAATTCTTAAATTCTTAAATTCTTAAATTCTTAAATTCTTAAATTCTTAAATTCTTAAATTCTTAAATTCTTAAATTCTTAAATTCTTAAATTCTTAAATTCTTAAATTCTTAAATTCTTAAATTCTTAAATTCTTAAATTCTTAAATTCTTGAATTCATAAATTCTTAAATTCTTAAATTCTTAAATTCTTAAATTCTTAAATTCTTAAATTCTTAAATTCTTAAATTCTTAAATTCTTAAATTCTTAAATTCTTAAATTCTTAAAATTCTTAAATTCTTAAATTCTTAAATTCTTAAATTCTTAAATTCTTAAATTCTTAAATTCTTAAATTCTTAAATTCTTAAATTCTTAAATTCTTAAATTCTTAAATTCTTAAATTCTTAAATTCTTAAATTCTTAAATTCTTAAATTCTTAAATTCTTAAATTCTTAAATTCTTAAATTCTTAAATTCTTAAATTCTTAAATTCTTAAATTCTTAAATTCTTAAATTCTTAAATTCTTAAATTCTTAAATTCTTAAATTCTTAAATTCTTAAATTCTTAAATTCTTAAATTCTTAAATTCTTAAATTCTTAAATTCTTAAATTCTTAAATTCTTAAATTCTTAAATTTAATTCTTAAATTCTTAAATTCTTAAATTCTTAAATTCTTAAATTCTTAAATTCTTAAATTCTTAAATTCTTAAATTCTTAAATTCTTAAATTCTTAAATTCTTAAATTCTTAAATTCTTAAATTCTTAAATTCTTAAATTCTTAAATTCTTAAATTCTTAAATTCTTAAATTCTTAAATTCTTAAATTCTTAAATTCTTAAATTCTTAAATTCTTAAATTCTTAAATTCTTAAATTCTTAAATTCTTAAATTCTTAAATTCTTAAATTCTTAAATTCTTAAATTCTTAAATTCTTAAATTCTTAAATTCTTAAATTCTTAAATTCTTAAATTCTTAAATTCTTAAATTCTTAAATTCTTAAATTCTTAAAATTCTTAAATTCTTAAATTCTTAAATTCTTAAATTCTTAATTCTTAAATTCTTAAATTCTTAAATTCTTAAATTCTTAAATTCTTAAATTCTTAAATTCTTAAATTCTTAAATTCTTAAATTCTTAAATTCTTAAATTCTTAAATTCTTAAATTCTTAAATTCTTAAATTCTTAAATTCTTAAATTCTTAAATTCTTAAATTCTTAAATTCTTAAATTCTTAAATTCTTAAATTCTTAAATTCTTAAATTCTTAAATTCTTAAATTCTTAAATTCTTAAATTCTTAAATTCTTAAATTCTTAAATTCTTAAATTCTTAAATTCTTAAATTCTTAAATTCTTAATTCTTAAATTCTTAAATTCTTAAATTCTTAAATTCTTAAATTCTTAAATTCTTAAATTCTTAAATTCTTAAATTCTTAAATTCTTAAATTCTTAAATTCTTAAATTCTTAAATTCTTAAATTCTTAAATTCTTAAATTCTTAAAATTCTTAAATTCTTAAATTCTTAAATTCTTAAATTCTTAAATTCTTAAATTCTTAAATTCTTAAATTCTAAATTCTTAAATTCTTAAATTCTTAAATTCTTAAATTCTTAAATTCTTAAATTCTTAAATTCTTAAATTCTTAAATTCTTAAATTCTTAAATTCTTAAATTCTTAAATTCTTAAATTCTTAAATTCTTAAATTCTTAAATTCTTAAATTCTTAAATTCTTAAATTCTTAAATTCTTAAATTCTTAAATTCTTAAATTCTTAAAATTCTTAAATTCTTAAATTCTTAAATTCTTAATTCTTAAATTCTTAAATTCTTAAATTCTTAAATTCTTAAATTCTTAAATTCTTAAAATTCTTAAATTCTTAAATTCTTAAATTCTTAAATTCTTAAATTCTTAAATTCTTAAATTCTTAAATTCTTAAATTCTTAAATTCTTAAATTCTTAAATTCTTAAATTCTTAAATTCTTAAATTCTTAAATTCTTAAATTCTTAAATTCTTTAATTCTTAAATTCTTAAATTCTTAAATTCTTAAATTCTTAAATTCTTAATTCTTAAATTCTTAAATTCTTAAATTCTTAAATTCTTAATTCTTAAATTCTTAAATTCTTAAATTCTTAAATTCTTAAATTCTTAAATTCTTAAATTCTTAAATTCTTAAATTCTTAAATTCTTAAATTCTTAAATTCTTAAATTCTTAAATTCTTAAATTCTTAAATTCTTAAATTCTTAAATTCTTAAATTCTTAAATTCTTAAAATTCTTAAATTCTTAAATTCTTAAATTCTTAAATTCTTAAATTCTTAAATTCTTAAATTCTTAAATTCTTAAATTCTTAAATTCTTAAATTCTTAAATTCTTAAATTCTTAAATTCTTAAATTCTAAAATTCTAAAATTTTTAAATTCTTAAATTCTTAAATTCTTAAATTCTTAAATTCTTAAATTCTTAAATTCTTAAATTCTTAAATTCTTAAATTCTTAAATTCTTAAATTCTTAAATTCTTAAATTCTTAAATTCTTAAATTCTTAAAATTCTTAAATTCTTAAATTCTTAAATTCTTAAATTCTTAAATTCTTAAATTCTTAAATTCTTAAATTCTTAAATTATTAAATTCTTAATTTCTTAAATTCTTATATTCTTAAATTCTTAAATTCTTAAATTCTTAAATTCTTAAATTCTTAAATTCTTAAATTCTTAAATTCTTAAATTCTTAAATTCTTAAATTCTTAAATTCTTAAATTCTTAAATTCTTAAATTCTTAAATTCTTAAATTCTTAAATTCTTAAATTCTTAAATTCTTAAATTCTTAAATTCTTAAATTCTTAAATTCTTAAATTCTTAAATTCTTAAATTCTTAAATTCTTAAATTCTTAAATTCTTAAATTTTAAATTCTTAAATTCTTAAATTCTTTAAATTCTTAAATTCTTAAATTCTTAAATTCTTAAATTCTTAAATTCTTAAATTCTTAAATTCTTAAATTCTTAAATTCTTAAATTCTTAAATTCTTAAATTCTTAAATTCTTTAATTCTTAAATTCTTAAATTCTTAAATTCTTAAATTCTTAAATTCTTAAATTCTTAATTCTTAATTCTTAAATTCTTAAATTCTTAAATTCTTAAATTCTTAAATTCTTAAATTCTTAAATTTTAAATTCTTAAATTCTTAAATTATTAATTCTTAAATTCTTAAATTCTTAAATTCTTAAATTCTTAAATTCTTAAATTCTTAAATTCTTAAATTCTTAAATTCTTAAATTCTTAAATTCTTAAATTCTTAAATTCTTAAATTCTTAAATTCTTAAATTCTTAAATTCTTAAATTCTTAAATTCTTAAATTCTTAAATTCTTAAATTCTTAAATTCTTAAATTCTTAAATTCTTAAATTCTTAAATTCTTAAATTCTTAAATTCTTAAATTCTTAAATTTTAAATTCTTAAATTCTTAAATTCTTAAATTCTTAAATTCTTAAATTCTTAAATTATTAATTCTTAAATTCTTAAATTCTTAAATTCTTAAATTCTTAAATTCTTAAATTCTTAAATTCTTAAATTCTTAAATTCTTAAATTCTTAAATTCTTAAATTCTTAAATTCTTAAATTCTTAAATTCTTAAATTCTTAAATTCTTAAATTCTTAAATTCTTAAATTCTTAAATTCTTAAATTCTTAAATTCTTAAATTCTTAAATTCTTAAATTTCTTAATTCCTTAAATTCTTAAATTCTTAAATTCTTAAATCTTAAATTCTTAAATTCTTAAATTCTTAATTCTTAAATTCTTAAATTCTTAAATTCTTAAATTCTTAAATTCTTAAATTCTTAAATTCTTAAATTCTTAAATTCTTAAATTCTTAAATTCTTAAATTCTTAAATTCTTAAATTCTTAAATTCTTAAATTCTTAAATTCTTAAATTCTTAAATTCTTAAATTCTTAAATTCTTAAATTCTTAAATTCTTAAAATCTTAAATTATCTTAAATTCTTAAATTCTTAAATTCTTAAATTCTTAAATTCTTAAATTCTTAAATTCTTAAATTCTTAAATTCTTAAATTCTTAAATTCTTAAATTCTTAAATTCTTAAATTCTTAAATTCTTAAATTCTTAATTTCTCAATTCTTAAATTCTTAAATTCTTAAATTCTTAAATTCTTAAATTCTTAAATTCTTAAATTCTTAAATTCTTAAATTCTTAAATTCTTAAATTCTTAAATTCTTAAATTCTTAAATTCTTAAATTCTTAAATTCTTAAATTCTTAAATTCTTAAATTCTTAAATTCTTAAATTCTTAAATTCTTAAATCCTCAAATTTTAAAATTCTTAAATTCTTAAATTCTTAAATTCTTAAATTCTTAAATTCTTAAATTCTTAAATTCTTAAATTCTTAAATTCTTAAATTCTTAAATTCTTAAATTCTTAAATTCTTAAATTCTTAAATTCTTTAATTCTTAAATTCTTAAATTCTTAAATTCTTAATTCTAAATTTTAAAATTTTAATTCTTAATTCTTAAATCTAATTCTATAAATTCATAATATTAATAAATCCTTATAAATTTCTATAATTATAACATTAGAAATTGTATAATTCTAAAATTCTAAAATTCTAAAATTCTAAAATTCTAAAATTCTAAAATTCTAAAATTCTAAAATTCTAAAATTCTAAAATTCTAAAATTCTAAAATTCTAAAATTCTAAAATTCTAAAATTCTAAAATATAAAATTCTAAAATTCTAAAATTCTAAAATTCTAAAATTCTAAAATTCTAAAATTCTAAAATTCTAAAATTCTAAAATTCTAAAATTCTAAAATTCTAAAATTCTAAAATTCTAAAATTCTAAAATTCTAAAATTCTAAAATTCTAAAATTCTAAAATTCTAAAATTCTAAAATTCTAAAATTCTAAAATTCTAAAATTCTAAAATTCTAAAATTCTTAAATACTTAAATTCTAAAATTCTAAAATTCTAAAATTCTAAAATTCTAAAATTCTAAAATTCTAAAATTCTAAAATTCTAAAATTCTAAAATTCTAAAATTCTAAAATTCTAAAATTCTAAAATTCTAAAATTCTAAAATTCTAAAATTCTACAATTCTAAAATTCTAAAATTCTAAAATTCTAAAATTCTAAAATTCTAAAATTCTAAAATTCTAAAATTCTAAAATTCTAAAATTCTAAAATTCTAAAATTCTAAAATTCTAAAATTCTAAAATTCTAAAATTCAAAAATTCTAAAATTCTAAAATTCTAAAATTCTAAAATTCTAAAATTCTAAAATTCTAAAATTCTAAAAATTCTAAAATTCTCAAAATTCTAAAATTCTAAAATTCTAAAATTCTAAAATTCTAAAATTCTAAAATTCTAAAATTCTAAAATTCTAAAATTCTAAAATTCTAAAATTCTAAAATTCTAAAATTCTAAAATTCTAAAATTCTAAAATTCTAAAATTCTAAAATTCTAAAATTCTAAAATTCTAAAATTCTAAAATTCTAAAATTCTAAAATTCTAATTCTTAAATTCTTAAATTCTTAAATTCTTAAATTCTTAAATTCTTAAATTCTTAAATTCTTAAATTCTTAAATTCTTAAATTCTTAAATTCTTAAATTCTTAAATTCTTAAATTCTTAAATTCTTAAATTCTTAAATTCTTAAATTCTTAAATTCTTAAATTCTTAAATTCTTAAATTCTTAAATTCTTAAATTCTTAAATTCTTAAATTCTTAAATTCTTAAATTCTTAAATTCTTAAATTCTTAAATTCTTAAATTCTTAAATTCTTAAATTCTTAAATTCTTAAATTCTTAAATTCTTAAATTCTTAAATTCTTAAATTCTTAAATTCTTAAATTCTTAAATTCTTAAATTCTTAAATTCTTAAATTCTTAAATTCTTAAATTCTTAAATTCTTAAATTCTTAAATTCTTAAATTCTTAAATTCTTAAATTCTTAAATTCTTAAATTCTTAAATTCTTAAATTCTTAAATTCTTAAATTCTTAAATTCTTAAATTCTTAAATTCTTAAATTCTTAAATTCTTAAATTCTTAAATTCTTAAATTCTTAAATTCTTAAATTCTTAAATTCTTAAATTCTTAAATTCTTAAATTCTTAAATTCTTAAATTCTTAAATTCTTAAATTCTTAAATTCTTAAATTCTTAAATTCTTAAATTCTTAAATTCTTAAATTCTTAAATTCTTAAATTCTTAAATTCTTAAATTCTTAAATTCTTAAATTCTTAAATTCTTAAATTCTTAAATTCTTAAATTCTTAAATTCTTAAATTCTTAAATTCTTAAATTCTTAAATTCTTAAATTCTTAAATTCTTAAATTCTTAAATTCTTAAATTCTTAAATTCTTAAATTCTTAAATTCTTAAATTCTTAAATTCTTAAATTCTTAAATTCTTAAATTCTTAAATTCTTAAATTCTTAAATTCTTAAATTCTTAAATTCTTAAATTCTTAAATTCTTAAATTCTTAAATTCTTAAATTCTTAAATTCTTAAATTCTTAAATTCTTAAATTCTTAAATTCTTAAATTCTTAAATTCTTAAATTCTTAAATTCTTAAATTCTTAATTCTTAAATTCTTAAATTCTTAAATTCTTAAATTCTTAAATTCTTAAATTCTTAAATTCTTAAATTCTTAAATTCTTAAATTCTTAAATTCTTAAATTCTTAAATTCTTAAATTCTTAAATTCTTAAATTCTTAAATTCTTAAATTCTTAAATTCTTAAATTCTTAAATTCTTAAATTCTTAAATTCTTAAATTCTTAAATTCTTAAATTCTTAAATTCTTAAATTCTTAAATTCTTAAATTCTTAAATTCTTAAATTCTTAAATTCTTAAATTCTTAAATTCTTAAATTCTTAAATTCTTAAATTCTTAAATTCTTAAATTCTTAAATTCTTAAATTCTTAAATTCTTAAATTCTTAAATTCTTAAATTCTTAAATTCTTAAATTCTTAAATTCTTAAATTCTTAAATTCTTAAATTCTTAAATTCTTAAATTCTTAAATTCTTAAATTCTTAAATTCTTAAATTCTTAAATTCTTAAATTCTTAATTCTTAAATTCTTAAATTCTTAAATTCTTAAATTCTTAAATTCTTAAATTCTTAAATTCTTAAATTCTTAAATTCTTAAATTCTTAAATTCTTAAATTCTTAAATTCTTAAATTCTTAAATTCTTAAATTCTTAAATTCTTAAATTCTTAAATTCTTAAATTCTTAAATTCTTAAATTCTTAAATTCTTAAATTCTTAAATTCTTAAATTCTTAAATTCTTAAATTCTTAAATTCTTAAATTCTTAAATTCTTAAATTCTTAAATTCTTAAATTCTTAAATTCTTAAATTCTTAAATTCTTAAATTCTTAAATTCTTAAATTCTTAAATTCTTAAATTCTTAAATTCTTAAATTCTTAAATTCTTAAATTCTTAAATTCTTAAATTCTTAAATTCTTAAATTCTTAAATTCTTAAATTCTTAAATTCTTAAATTCTTAAATTCTTAAATTCTTAAATTCTTAAATTCTTAAATTCTTAAATTCTTAAATTCTTAAATTCTTAAATTCTTAAATTCTTAAATTCTTAAATTCTTAAATTCTTAAATTCTTAAATTCTTAAATTCTTAAATTCTTAAATTCTTAAATTCTTAAATTCTTAAATTCTTAAATTCTTAAATTCTTAAATTCTTAAATTCTTAAATTCTTAAATTCTTAAATTCTTAAATTCTTAAATTCTTAAATTCTTAAATTCTTAAATTCTTAAATTCTTAAATTCTTAAATTCTTAAATTCTTAAATTCTTAAATTCTTAAATTCTTAAATTCTTAAATTCTTAAATTCTTAAATTCTTAAATTCTTAAATTCTTAAATTCTTAAATTCTTAAATTCTTAAATTCTTAAATTCTTAAATTCTTAAATTCTTAAATTCTTAAATTCTTAAATTCTTAAATTCTTAAATTCTTAAATTCTTAAATTCTTAAATTCTTAAATTCTTAAATTCTTAAATTCTTAAATTCTTAAATTCTTAAATTCTTAAATTCTTAAATTCTTAAATTCTTAAATTCTTAAATTCTTAAATTCTTAAATTCTTAAATTCTTAAATTCTTAAATTCTTAAATTCTTAAATTCTTAAATTCTTAAATTCTTAAATTCTTAAATTCTTAAATTCTTAAATTCTTAAATTCTTAAATTCTTAAATTCTTAAATTCTTAAATTCTTAAATTCTTAAATTCTTAAATTCTTAAATTCTTAAATTCTTAAATTCTTAAATTCTTAAATTCTTAAATTCTTAAATTCTTAAATTCTTAAATTCTTAAATTCTTAAATTCTTAAATTCTTAAATTCTTAAATTCTTAAATTCTTAAATTCTTAAATTCTTAAATTCTTAAATTCTTAAATTCTTAAATTCTTAAATTCTTAAATTCTTAAATTCTTAAATTCTTAAATTCTTAAATTCTTAAATTCTTAAATTCTTAAATTCTTAAATTCTTAAATTCTTAAATTCTTAAATTCTTAAATTCTTAAATTCTTAAATTCTTAAATTCTTAAATTCTTAAATTCTTAAATTCTTAAATTCTTAAATTCTTAAATTCTTAAATTCTTAAATTCTTAAATTCTTAAATTCTTAAATTCTTAAATTCTTAAATTCTTAAATTCTTAAATTCTTAAATTCTTAAATTCTTAAATTCTTAAATTCTTAAATTCTTAAATTCTTAAATTCTTAAATTCTTAAATTCTTAAATTCTTAAATTCTTAAATTCTTAAATTCTTAAATTCTTAAATTCTTAAATTCTTAAATTCTTAAATTCTTAAATTCTTAAATTCTTAAATTCTTAAATTCTTAAATTCTTAAATTCTTAAATTCTTAAATTCTTAAATTCTTAAATTCTTAAATTCTTAAATTCTTAAATTCTTAAATTCTTAAATTCTTAAATTCTTAAATTCTTAAATTCTTAAATTCTTAAATTCTTAAATTCTTAAATTCTTAAATTCTTAAATTCTTAAATTCTTAAATTCTTAAATTCTTAAATTCTTAAATTCTTAAATTCTTAAATTCTTAAATTCTTAAATTCTTAAATTCTTAAATTCTTAAATTCTTAAATTCTTAAATTCTTAAATTCTTAAATTCTTAAATTCTTAAATTCTTAAATTCTTAAATTCTTAAATTCTTAAATTCTTAAATTCTTAAATTCTTAAATTCTTAAATTCTTAAATTCTTAAATTCTTAAATTCTTAAATTCTTAAATTCTTAAATTCTTAAATTCTTAAATTCTTAAATTCTTAAATTCTTAAATTCTTAAATTCTTAAATTCTTAAATTCTTAAATTCTTAAATTCTTAAATTCTTAAATTCTTAAATTCTTAAATTCTTAAATTCTTAAATTCTTAAATTCTTAAATTCTTAAATTCTTAAATTCTTAAATTCTTAAATTCTTAAATTCTTAAATTCTTAAATTCTTAAATTCTTAAATTCTTAAATTCTTAAATTCTTAAATTCTTAAATTCTTAAATTCTTAAATTCTTAAATTCTTAAATTCTTAAATTCTTAAATTCTTAAATTCTTAAATTCTTAAATTCTTAAATTCTTAAATTCTTAAATTCTTAAATTCTTAAATTCTTAAATTCTTAAATTCTTAAATTCTTAAATTCTTAAATTCTTAAATTCTTAAATTCTTAAATTCTTAAATTCTTAAATTCTTAAATTCTTAAATTCTTAAATTCTTAAATTCTTAAATTCTTAAATTCTTAAATTCTTAAATTCTTAAATTCTTAAATTCTTAAATTCTTAAATTCTTAAATTCTTAAATTCTTAAATTCTTAAATTCTTAAATTCTTAAATTCTTAAATTCTTAAATTCTTAAATTCTTAAATTCTTAAATTCTTAAATTCTTAAATTCTTAAATTCTTAAATTCTTAAATTCTTAAATTCTTAAATTCTTAAATTCTTAAATTCTTAAATTCTTAAATTCTTAAATTCTTAAATTCTTAAATTCTTAAATTCTTAAATTCTTAAATTCTTAAATTCTTAAATTCTTAAATTCTTAAATTCTTAAATTCTTAAATTCTTAAATTCTGGCGACGACTAGTGCCCCTGGATTGAGTTAGCGCACACTTTTTAGCGAGCCGATACGGACACCTACCAGACGCTGATGATGTTGTTGATGTAGCCGGCGTCAAGGTCTGTCCGTCGGTGGATAAGGCCAGCGACAGGCACTGCGGCGGGTCGGCCTTCGACGGCTTCAGCTCCTCGAGCATGGTCTTGCAAGCAAGAA
>NW_026292864.1:40000-49703 GCF_016801865.2 Culex pipiens pallens | reverse complement strand
TTTCCATTTCTTAAGCATTCCCAGCAAATCAAACCAACTTAATCCGTGGCTTTTCCAACCGCGACTTTTCACGCGACCAACTTTGGGTAACTCCCATCGCGACCTCAGCCGTGGAACAAGCAAAAAAAAAACGAAAGTCCCAGAGCCTCAAGCCAACCTTTCTCCCATGCCCCCACCGGAAGCCACCCCCTTAGGTGCGAAAAAGTGGCACCTCCTGCCCTCATCCCCCCTGTGGGACTAACCTGAAAAGCCCCCCATTTGGCAGGGGAAAAATTTCAAATTCATCTTTTAAAAATTCCCCCCGACGAAGCAAATCTGACAAATTGCGCGACGTGCCGGGAATTGGCGAACTTTTGCGACTCCGTTTTATTTTTTTTGTGTTGCCCAAGACTTTGTCGACGAGGTCCGTGATTTGTGTGACGGTTGATTTCGCTTTGGGTGGGGTCTTACGAGGGTTGGAAGGGGAAAAAGGGGCACCCAAGCGAGTTGTGCCAGTGGCAGTGGGCCATTAAACTGTGACGGAAATGAATTTTCACGGCGATGGCGAAATTGGCGGACTATATTTTGGGCTTTGTTGGAAGCAGGAAGCAGGATTTGACACTTTTTTCTTTAAACAATTTAACTGGGTAGGAAAACATTAATTTTTCGATAAATTAGTACAAAGGCATAATGTCTCACAGACTTGATTTAATTTTAAAAATTCAAAACATTTCGCACCTCTTCAAAAGCCAAAATTTAAACAAATTCCCCATAAAATTATCTAAACCCTATCTGTATGCCAAGCTTCATCGCACTCTTCATCAGTCCATTCGAATTATGATTAGATTTCACCGAAAACAAGACAACAGTAACGAGCCCCAAACTCGTGTACACACCATCAACCGAAAGAGCTTGCGGCTTTTCCGTTGAAATCTCGATTCAATAATCCCAAAATTGGACAGCAAACAGCATTACCCGAGAAAAGTTCGCCCAGAAAAATGAAAAAGAGTCACACTTCATTGAGATTCCTGAAAAAGGCTGCAAATTTCAGCAAAACTTGTACATGGTACAACTTTTCCGCCCCCTTCCCCGACCTCTTTTGAGTGGTCCAGGAACCTCGAAACGATGAAGTAAGCCCAAATTTCTCCCTGCTCAACTCAACGCGAGGAAAAACTTGGCCTGCTCCCCGAAAGTAATTAACTTGCAATCAATTCGCATGCAAATGTGATTAGATTCTGTTTGCGTCCCCTCCCCCCAGTCAATGGGTTTTGCAGGATTCATTTTGCTGGGATGGTTCATTGGAATTTTTGGAAGAGGAGTGAAAAACTCTGCAATATTGAATGGATGCTAATCAGCTCAACATGAATGAACAACTCGGAAAATGGAAAAAAACAACTTTAAGAGTGCTAACTCAGGCAAATTTGTTGAAATTTGAACGAATGTTGAGTTTTACAAAAACTTTTGAAAATTAAAACGCTAAATTATTGTATTCAAAGCATTTAAATGTATTCTAGTATCGAAAAGAAACGCCCTTACCTGTTTTTTGAACAGTTAACTTACACAACACATGGCTATTTGACATAACATTCAATTAAAAATGTTTTTCAGAATTGCAATTATAGAGTTGTGCTGGAAAAATGTGCTGGAAAAATGTGCTGGAAAAATAGCTGACAAATCTGCTTTTTGCAACTTGTTGCATAAACAACTATTATGGAGAAGAAAAAAAAAAGCATTTATGAATATTTGGCAGTGAAAAAAAAATTGTTATTTTGTTAAATGATCAATCAGATTTGGAATCGAAAAAAAAACTTTATAAAAATCGTTTTTATGAAAAAAAAAATTACAAAAAAAAATAAATTTGAAAAGTATTTTTCGTAATTTAACAAAAGATGTTTATTTTCATTACAATTCAGAAAATTTCCTCTAAATTTGTCTAAGAAACAAATCTGTTTTTTGTTTTTTGTTGTTTGTTGTTTGTTGTTTGTTGTTTGTTGTTTGTTGTTTGTTGTTTGTTGTTTGTTGTTTGTTGTTTGTTGTTTGTTGTTTGTTGTTTGTTGTTTGTTGTTTGTTGTTTGTTGTTTGTTGTTTGTTGTTTGTTGTTTGTTGTTTGTTGCTTGTTGCTTGTTGTTTGTTGCTTGTTGCTTGTTGTTTGTTGTTTGTTGTTTGTTGTTTGTTGTTTGTTGTTTGTTGTTTGTTGTTTGTTGTTTGTTGTTTGTTGTTTGTTGTTTGTTGTTTGTTGTTTGTTGTTTGTTGTTTGTTGTTTTTTGTTTGTTGTTTGTTGTTTGTTGTTTGTTGTTTGTTGTTTGTTGTTTGTTGTTTGTTGTTTGTTGTTTGTTGTTTGTTGTTTGTTGTTTGTTGTTTGTTGTTTGTTGTTTGTTGTTTGTTGTTTGTTGTTTGTTGTTTGTTGTTTGTTGTTTGTTGTTTGTTGTTTGTTGTTTGTTGTTTGTTGTTTGTTGTTTGTTGTTTGTTGTTTGTTGTTTGTTGTTTGTTGTTTGTTGTTTGTTGTTTGTTGTTTGTTGTTTGTTGTTTGTTGTTTGTTGTTTGTTGTTTGTTGTTTGTTGTTTGTTGTTTGTTGTTTGTTGTTTGTTGTTTGTTGTTTGTTGTTTGTTGTTTGTTGTTTGTTGTTTGTTGTTTGTTGTTTGTTGTTTGTTGTTTGTTGTTTGTTGTTTGTTGTTTGTTGTTTGTTGTTTGTTGTTTGTTGTTTGTTGTTTGTTGTTTTTTGTTTGTTGTTTGTTGTTTGTTGTTTGTTGTTTGTTGTTTGTTGTTTGTTGTTTGTTGTTTGTTGTTTGTTGTTGTTGTTTGTTGTTTGTTGTTTGTTGTTTGTTGTTTGTTGTTGTTGTTTGTTGTTTGTTGTTTGTTGTTTGTTGTTTGTTGTTTGTTGTTTGTTGTTTGTTGTTTGTTGTTTGTTGTTTGTTGTTTGTTGTTTGTTGTTTGTTGTTTGTTGTTTGTTGTTTGTTGTTTGTTGTTTGTTGTTTGTTGTTTGTTGTTTGTTGTTTGTTGTTTGTTGTTTGTTGTTTGTTGTTTGTTGTTTGTTGTTTGTTGTTTGTTGTTTGTTGTTTGTTGTTTGTTGTTTGTTGTTTGTTGTTTGTTGTTTGTTGTTTGTTGTTTGTTGTTTGTTGTTTGTTGTTTGTTGTTTGTTGTTTGTTGTTTGTTGTTTGTTGTTTGTTGTTTGTTGTTTGTTGTTTGTTGTTTGGTTGTTGGTGTGGGGTTGTTGTGTGTGTTGTTGGTGTTGTGGTGGTTTGTTGTTTGTTGTTGGTGGTTGTGGTTTGTGTTTGTGTTGGGTGGGGTTGTGTGGTGGGGGGTTGTTGTTGTTGTTGTTGGGTTGGTTGTGGGGGTGTTGGGGTGTTGTGGTTTGTGGTGGTGTTTGTTGTGTGTTGTTGGGGTTGGTTGTGGTGGTTGTTGGGTTGTGGGGTGTGTGGTGGTTTGTTGTGGTTGTTGTTTGTGGTTTGTGTTGTGTTTGGTGGTTGTGGTTGTTGTGGGTGGTGGTGGTTTGGGGTTGTGGGGGTGTGTGTTTGGGGTTGTGGTGGGTTGTGGTGTGTTGTGGTGGGGTGGGTTGTGGGTGGTGGTTGTGTGTTGGTTGGGTTTGTTGTGGGTTGGGTGGTTTGGGGGTGGTTTGGGTGTGGTTTGTTGTTTGGGTGGGGTGTTGGGTGGTTGTGTTGGTGTTTGTTGGTTGGGGTGTGTGGGTGGGGGTGTGTGGGGGTGGGGGGTGGGTGTGGTGTGGTGGGGGGGGTGGGGGTGGTGTGGGGGGGGGTGGGGGGGTTGGGGGGGTGGGGGGGGGGGGGGGGGGGGTGGGGGGGGGGGGTGGGGGGGGGGTGGGGTTGGGTGTGTGGGTGGGTTGGGGTGGGGGGGGGGGGTGGGGGGGGGGGTGGGGGGGGGGGGGTGTGGGGGTGGGGGGGGGGGGGGGGGGGGGGGGGGGGGGTGGGGGGGGGGGGGGGGGGGGGGGGGGGGGGGGGGGGGGGGGGGGGTGGGGGGGGGGGGGGGGGGGGGGGGGGGGGGGGGGGGGGTGGGGGGGGTGGGGGGGGGGGGGGGGGGGGTGTGGGGGGGGGGGGGGGGGGGGGGGGGGGGGGGGGTGGTTGGGGGGGGGGGGGGGGGGGGGGGGGGGGGGGGGGGGGGGGGGGGGGGGGGGGGGGGGGGGGGTGGTTGGTGTTTACTTTCTTAATATAGAAAGTATAGTTTTACTTTAAGACTGAAGCTTGTCAATAGTGGGATATTTTCGATTATGATGTATTGTTTTTACGTTAAATTAGATTTATAAGATATATGAAATATGCGGAAAGATTAGTGATACTGGATTTTAGATAATTGATAGATCTATGAGTATTGTTGTTTAGTTAATGACTGAGGTAATGTGATGTTGGAGTATGTGGTAAAATTTTGATAATTTGTTACGAGCAGTGATCATAGAACTAAATTAATTACAATGGAGTGTAGAATATATGACAGAGGATAAGATTTGTCTGTAAATGGCGATGGCCCCAATGTCCGAAAGTTCCACTGTTTTCGGATGTGTCACTAGACTTTTTTTCCAGAAATACACAGTTTTCAATAGAAAATATGTACAAAATTTTTACATTTCATAAGCTTTAATTTTTATCTAATGTAAGTTGAGATAAAATAATTAATAAAATATTTGGCATAACATTTATAAATAGGGTGCTGCGGAGTTAGAGCCGTTTTGATGGACGCTACCATAAGAAAAATTGCACGATAAATATAAGGATTAGCCATCATGGGAAATGTAGACAAACATTTTTAATTTAGGGGATTGTTTTAGTATATGTATTGAGAAATTAATTGTAAAGCAGACAGGATTGATTATGAAACAAGTCGACATCGATCGGCTATACGATCAATTTTTAGAAAGTAGTTACTTTGTGGAAGGTAGTATTTATATGGTAGAGGTTGTTATTAAGACAGACTAAGTGCCGCTTTGTAATTTTGTCGATTTAGAAGATTGTTTATAAGAAAATCGCTAAAAAAAGAATATGAAATAGTGGTTAGGAAGATTAGGAGGAATTGTTGTACCATGGTGTGCTAGTTTAATGGAGAGTAGAATGACTGGGAGCTATATGTTAGAGCAGTAGGTGTAAGGGAGTTTTATTTATTAAGAGGTGTAAGGTATTAATTATATATAGTAGATGGAGGGTGGTTAGGGGGAGATGGAAGTTTTTTGATTAACTAGTCAAAATGTTTATGATATATAATGTGGGGACATTGTTATTTAAATGTTGTGTTGAAGGGGATAAGATTTAGAATTTTATTTATAATTTGTAAGTGGATGTTTTTAGTAATGTGGATGTGTTGACAATAGGAGAGTTAGTAAGTAGTTATGGTTGGAGGGGATTGGTGTTGAATTGATAATAGTCGAAATTGATATGGGTATTGAGGTGGTGGGTGGTGTGGGGGGTGAGTTGTTAGGGGATAGTTTATTTGTGGAGAGTGATGTGGTGTAGAGGTTGTAGGGGTTAGTAGGTGGGGGTTAGGGGTGGTTGAGTGGGGGGGGGATTTGTTGGTGTGGTTGAGGGGTTTGGATATTTTTTTATTGAAGGGGTGGTGTGGATGGTGATTTTGGTTGGTTAGTTTGTAGTGATATTGTGGGGGGGGTTTTGGGATGGGATTGGTTGATATTTGTATGGGGGTTGTTGTTGTGGTTGGTTGGGGTTGGGTATATGGTGGTGTGGGTGTGTGGTGGGTGGGTTGTGGGTGGGGTGTGGTGGTTGGGGGGTGTGGGTGTTGGGGGTGTTGGTTTGGTGGGGGGTTGGGGTGGGGGTGTGGGTGTGGGTGGTTGGTGGGGTGGGTTGGTGTGGGTTTGTGTTGGTGGGGGTGGGTGGGGTGGGGTGGTTGGTGGGGTGGGTGGGGGTGGTTGGGGGTGGTGGGTGGGGGGGGTGGGGTGTGGGGGGGGGGGGGTGGGGGGTGGGGTTGGTGGGGGTGGGGTGGGGTGGTGGGGGGTGGGGGGGGGGGTGGCGGGGGGGGTGGTGGGGGGGGGGGGTGGGTGGGGGGGGTGGGGGGGTGGGGGGGTGGGGGGCGGGGGGGGGGTGGGGGTGGGGGGTGGGGGGTGGGGGGGGGGGTGGGGGGTGTGTTGGGGTGGGGGGTGGGGGGTGGGGTGGGGTGGGGGGGGGGGGGTGGGGGGTGTGGGGGGGGGCGGGGGGGGGTGGGGGTGGGGGTGGGGTGGGGGGTGGGGTGGGTTGGTGGGTGGGTGGGGTGGGGGGTGGGGGGGGTGGGGGGGGTGGGGTGGGGGGTGGGGGGGGGGGGGGGGGGTGGGGGTGGGGGGGGGGGGGGTGGGGGGGGGGTGGGGGGGTGGGGGGGGGGTGGGGGGGGTGGGTGGGGGGTGGGGGGGGGGGTGGGGGTGGGGTGGGGGGGTGGGGGGGGTGGGGGGGTGTGGGTTGGGGGTGGGGGGGTGGGGTGGGGGGGGTTGGGGGTGGTTGGTGGGTGTGGGGGGGGTGGGGGGTGGTTGGGGGGGGGGGGTTGGGTGTGTGGGGGTGGGGGTTTGGTGGGGGTGGGTGGTGTTGGGATTGGTTGTGTGGGTGGTGGGTGGTTTGGGTGTGGTTGTGGTGTTTGGGTTTGGGTGGTTGGTGGTGGGGGTATGTGTTTGTGGGTGGGGGGTGGGGTGGGTGTTGAGTGGGTTGGGTGGGGTTGTTGGTGTTGGGGGTGGTTTGGTGTGAGTGGTTGGGTTGTGGTTTGGGTGTGGTGGGGGTGGAGGGTGGGTTGGGGTTGTTGGAGTGAGGTGTTTGGTGGTTGGTTTGGGAGGTGAGGGTTTGTGTGGTGGAGTGGTATGGTGTGGTTGTGGGGATAGTGTGTTATGGTTGTGGGTGGTTTTGGGGTGGGTTGGGTGGAGGGGGTGGGTGGGTGTTGTGTTTGTGGAGGGGGTGGGTGGGGTGGGTTTGTTAGGGTTGGTTTGGGTGGGGGTGGTGTGTGGTGTGGTGTTGGGGTAGTTGGGGTGTGGTGGTTGGGTATGGGGTGGGGGGTGTTGGGGTTGTGGGTGGGGGTAGGGGGTGGGGTTGGGTTGAGGTTTGGGTTGTGGATGTTGGGGGGGTTATGGTAGTTATAGAGTTGTAGGTTGGGGAGAAATAAAATGTTGAGGGAGTGATATTTTGGTAAAATGGTGTTATGGGGTATGGGGGTGTGGTGAGAGAGGTGGAGGGGTATTTGAAGTGAGTGTGTAGGGTTGTATTGATGTTTGTTGGTTGGGTTTTGTGGTGGGTGTGGTTGTGAGGATGTGGGTTGGGGGGTGGGTAGTTTAGTGTGGATTGGGTGTTGGGGGGGTGGTTGATGGTTTGTATTGGGTATGATGTAGGAGGTTGTTTGGTATTGGTGTTGTGGGGTTTGTGTTTTTAGGTTGTGATTATGGGTATAAAGATGGGGTTTTTTGGAGTGTAATGATGTGTAGATAGTGGGTAGTGATGTGGGGATGTGAATAAGTGTGGGGATTGGTTTTTTGGATTTATGGGTGTTTTGTAATGAGAATTGGATGAGATTGAGGGGATTGAGGGGTTAGTGATTTATGATTGTTGGAAGTGGGATGTATTTAGGTAATAAAAGAATGGGGGGGTAAAGATAATTTTTTGGTAGTGGGGGGGAGTGGGGGTGATTAAGGTGGTATGTTAGATGGGTTAGGATAGAGGTGTGGAGGTTAGATTGGGGGTTGGTGGGGGTAGTGTTGAATGGGAAGGGTGATTTTGGGTATGGTTTTGTGGGGGGAGTGAGGTGGGAGATTGTGTTTAAGGTTTGGAAGGGTGAGATTTATAAAGTGGGTGGGGGTTGGGGAAATAATGAGGTGGAAGAGGGAAGTGGGGTATGTTTTATAGGTGGGTATGTTTGGTTGTGGGAGGGAATTGTGTGAGTTGGGGTTTGGGGGTGGGGGGTGTGGTAAGTATGGTGAGGATGGAGAAGATGAGGAGTGTTGATAGATGGAGAGAGTGATTGTTAGGAGTAAGGGGTGGTGGTTTTGTTGTGGGATGAAATTTTTGATGGTGATTTGGTGTTTTTTTTGGTGGTATAATAGGTGTTTAGAGGTTTTGAGGTTTGGGTTTTTTTTTTGTGGTGTAGGGTTGGGGGAGTGAAATATGTATGTGATTGTTAGTATAGATTGTATGGGATGTTGGTTGGAAAGATGAGTGATGTTGGGATTGGGTGAGGGTTGTTATAGGTGTTTTTGGGGTAGTGTATGGTGAGGGTTTTTGGTGTTGGTGATGGTTGTTTTAGAGAGGGTTGAATGGGTGGTGGTGTGGGAGGTTTTGGTGTTTTAGTTTGGTGTGTTGGTTGGTGTTTTTGTTGTTTTTATTGTTTTTAGGGGTGGGGGAGGGGGGGATTGGTTGTGTTGGATTTGGGGTGGGTTGTGGGGTTATAGGGGGTGATTTTTATGGTTGATTTTGGTAAATTGTTGGGGGGATTATATGTGGTTTGTGGTAGGGTAGGTGAGGGGATGTGGGTTTTATTTTAGTTGGGATGGTGGTTGTTTTATTGTTAAGTGGGTTGGTTTTGTGTTGTGTAGTGGTGTGTGTCGTGGGGAGGTTGTTATGATGATTTTATGGTTATGGGGAGATTTTAGTAAGGGTGGGAGTTTTTTAGTTGGGGTTGGGGGTGGGGGGGGGAAGGTGATATGGGATGGGTTAATTGGTGGTTTTTGGGTTAGGGGTTGTGGTTGGGGATTTTTTTTGATGGGGGAGTGGGTGGATGGGGTTGGAAGTTGGAGGATGGATGTTATGGGGGATGGGGTTAGGGATGTTTGAAGAAGAAGTTGATGAGATAGTTGGTGGGTGATTGAGTGATTGTGGGGTTATATTGTTGGATGTTTAGGGGAGTTAGGGTAGTATTGTGATTGGATTGAATGATTGATAGGAGGTTGGGATGAGGAAAGGTGGAGGGAGGAGGAGAGAAAGGGGGAGTAAATATGGGATAAGTTGTAGTGGGGGGGGGGGGGGTTGGTTGTGGTGATGTGTAGTATGGGGGGTATGATGGGGGGGGAAGTTGGGAGTTGTGGTGGGAGGGGTGTTTGTGGTGGGATTGTTTGTTATGGTGATGGTGGGTGATGTGAGAAATTGAGGAGTATGTGAGATTTTTTATTTTATGTTGAGATTGTATGTTTAGTTTTTGGAGTGTGAGAGGTTAGTTTATGTGGTAGGAGGGAGGTTGGTGGAGTGGGTTTTTGAGGGTATGTTTATGGGGTGATTTGGGTTTTTGTTTGTGAGGGGGGGGTGTGTAGGAATTGGTTTGGGGGATTGGGAGATTGTATGTGTGTTTTTTTGGGGTTGAGTTTGGGGGTGATAGTTTGGGTGGAGTAGGAATTGGGAAGATTTTGGGGTGAGTTTTAATAAAAGTTTGGGGGGAAGGTGGTGAGGGGTGGGAGGGGGGGGGGAGATTTTTGAGAATTTTTGATGGGGGGTGGGGATTTGGGGTGGGGAAGTGGGGGTGGTTTGGATGGGGATGGGGGTGTGTGAGATTATAGAGAATTTGGGGTATTTGAGTGTGGGTTGGGGATTTGGGGATGGGGGGAGGGATATAGGATGGGTTGTACATGTGGTAGTGTTGGGTTTGAGGTAGTGGGGTGGGTTATGGGGATTTTTTGGGGGGGTGTTTTTTTTTGATGGTATGGTTGGGGGTTGGGTTTATGGTTTTTGATATGGGTTAGTTTGATTTGGTTTTTAAGGGGGTTTGTTTTTGGGGAGGATTTTTTAAGGTTTTGTTATTTGTTTGGTTTTGGTGTGTGTTTTGTTTATTTTTGTTG
>NW_026292864.1:0-32500 GCF_016801865.2 Culex pipiens pallens | reverse complement strand
GGTGGGGTGTGGGGGGGGGGGGGTTGGAAGGTTTTGTAGGGTTTGAAGTATGGGGGGTGATTTTATGTTGTTTGGGGGGGGGGGTAGGGTGATGTGGGGGGTGTATTGGATAAGGATTTGATTGGGTGTGGGGTTGTTGTTGTTTGGGGGTTTGTGTTTTTGGGGGGTTTATGGTGTAAGTTGGTTAGGTTGGTTTTAGTATTGTGTTTGATGTGATTATGGGGTATGTGGGGGGGTTATGTGGGGTTGGGTGTAGGTAGGGTGGGTTGAGGGATGATTTTGGTTTATTTTTTATATTTAGGTTTGGGGGGGTATGATTGTTTAGTGGATGGGGTGGGTTTTGTGTAGGGGTTGTGGGATATTTGGGGTGTTTTGTGGGGTAGGGGGGTGTTGGATTTTATTTGGGGGGATAGAGGAGGGATTTTTGTTGGGGGGTTTTGTTAAATTTATGGTTTTTTGTGGAATTTAGGGATGGGGTTGTATGATTTATGGGATAGGTGGATATTTTTGGGAATGATTGTGGGGGGGGGGGGGGGGTTGGGGATGATGGGGGGGTAGAGTTATTTTTGGATTTGAGGTTGAAGGGTTTGGGTTGTGTTGATTTTGTTGATGGATGGGGTTGGTTGGTGGGGGGGGATTATATGAGGGATTTTGGGGGGTTGTTGTTGTGGGGGGGTGAGATGTGGATGTATTGGGGGGTTGTTTTTTTTTTATGAGGATGTTAGGAATGTTGTTTTAGGAAGGTATAATTTTTTTAAGAATTTGTTAATTAGTGGTGTGGTGATTTTTTGATTTTTTGGGGGTTGTTTGGAGTGGGGAGAGGAGTTAGTGTAATTTGTTTGAAGTTGTAAAGTGGGGGGGTGGGTTGGGAGGTGGATTGGGGTTTGTTTTGAGGGGGTTTTTTGGAGTAGGGTTGTTTATGTTGGAGTGTTTGGGGATGTGAGGTGGTGGGGAATGGTGTAGGCGGGTAGGGGTGGTAGAAGATTTGTTTTGTGTGGGGGTGTGAAGAGATAAAATTAGTGTATTTTGGGTTTGGTTGGGGTTTTTTTTTGGATTGGATGTTAGGGTTTTTATTTTTGTTAGGAAGGTAGGGGGGGGGGTTTGTTTAGGATTGATGGGGAATTTGGATTGTTTGGGTTTGGGGAGGGGGGTTGAGGGGTGGGGGGAAGGATGGGTGTTGAGATGAGGATTTTTGTAGTGAGATAGATGAGGATTGTTGTTTGTAATGTTTGTGGTTTTGAGTGTGGTTGGAGGTATATAAATAATTAATATGTGTTTTTGGTTGTGGTATTGGGTATTTGTTGGGAGGAAGGAGGGATGGGGGGAGTTTAAGGGGTGGGGGTTGGGGTCATAGGGAAGGGTAGTGTTTAAAATGATGTGGATTTATATATGGGGGGTTTATTTATTTGTGGAAAAGGTTGTGGGGTGGGGTATAATTTGGGGGTGTTGGGATGTTTGGTATAAGGATTGGTTTATTTTTTGATTTTTATGGGGGTGGTGTTGTAGTGAGTATATTATGGGGTGGTGATGTAGGGTGTAGGATAATAAGTGTGTGGGTGTAAGTTTGTTGGAGGGGGTATAAGGGGTAGATTTTCTGTGAGAGTGTGTGGTTGTGGAGTTGATGGGATCTTTTTAGGGGAGAGGGTTTGGATGTTGTTGGGATTAATTAAGTTTTATTGGGGGGGGGGTTGGTGGTGTGGGAGGGAGGGTAGAGTTGAGTAGTAGATGGGTGGGTATGTGGGGTTTTGTGAGTTTCTGATTGTGGTTTTTTATATGGTAGGGGTTTGGTTGGGGGGATGTGTGAGTTGTATATCTTTTTTTAGGGGTGGGGAGTTGGGGGTTTGGGGGGGTTGTGATGGGAGGGGGGGGTGGTGTGTTAGGTATTTATGGATTTTTGGGTTTAAGGTGTTTTTTGTTGGTATAGGGGGGTATTTTTTGGTATAGTTTGAGTGATAATTTGGGGGAGGATGTGTTAATGTGGGGAGGGTGTGTGATTATTGATGTATATGTTATATGGTAGTGTTGTGTTGTTGTTTGAAATTGGGTTATGTGGTTTATATATTGGGGTGTTTAAAGGGAAGTTTATAGATGGTTAGGGGAAATTACACACAGACACACACATAGTATATATTATGTTTAGGGAGATTTGGGGATAATTAATTGGAGGTAAAGGAATAAGGTGAAATGTATTTTGGTTAGGGGATTTTTTAGGTAATTTAATGATTGAAATAAGAGAGGGGAAGGGGGAAGGAAGAGTGATGAAGATGGGTGTGTGTGAGTGTTTAATTATTAGGTGGTGGTTTGGGATTCTTGTGTTAAAAATATTTAGGGTGGGAAGGGAAGGAAAAAGGGGGGAGGGGTGTAGATGGGATATTGGGGGGAAAGATTTGGTGGGGGGGGGGGGGGGGATTTAGTGGGAGATATGGGAGCGAGTTAGGAGGGTTTGAAATTGGGGTTTTTGGGAGGTAGGTGGTTTGGGGTGGGATATGATGGGGGAGTGGGGGGAGGGTGGGGGAGGAGAGAGGGGGGGGGGAGGGGATTGGTTTGGGGGGTGGGTGGGGGGGGGGTGGGGAGAGGTGGGTTGGTTTTGGGGTTTTGTTGGTTGGGTGTGGGAGTTGGGGGGGGGGGGGTGTGGTGGTTGGTTGTTGTGGGGGTTTAATGGGATGATATAGTATAGGGGAGTTTGGGATGGGGGTGGATGTTTATGGTGGGGGGTTGGGGGATTAGGTGAAGGGGATAGGGGTATGGTGGAATATTGTTTGGTTGTTTGATTAATGAGGTATGGTGGTTATTTGGTTTGGGTTGTAAGGTTTGGGGGTTTGTTGGGAGATTTGTTTGAGTGGTTGTGGGTGTTTTGGGGTTGTTGTGTGATTGTGGTGGGGGTGGGTTGGTGGTGGTTTTTTTAGGGGGTTTTTGGTAGGGGTTTTGATTGTGGTTTGTGTGTTTTTTTGTGGGGGTGGGTGTGGATGGTTGGGTTAGTGGATAGTATGGGATTGAGGTTATTGTTATGTTTGTGGGTGGTTTTGGTAGGGTATTTTGTGGGTTGGTTGTTGGTGAGTTTAAGGATTTGGTGGGATGGGGGGAATGTGAGACACACACGCATTAGTTTGGTGTTGGTTTTGGGGAGGTATTGTTAGAGTAGATTTGTAGGAGGTAATGTTGTTTTTTAATATTAGATAAGATGAAGGAAGAGTGGGGTAATATAGTAGGTTAGAATTGGTTTGGGAGAATGTGTGTGATGGGGAGTGTTGAGATTAATATAAATATTGAAGTTTAATATGGGGTAGATTGGGTATATTTAAATATATGGGAAAGGAGTTAATGGAAAGAAGATTAAATGATATAGTTAGATATATAAATAGGAGGGTGTTTTTTGGTTTTTTTTTGGGAGGTGTGTATATGTTTGGTTGAAGTATGGTGTTTGAGGGTGTTGAAAAGTAGTGTGGGGGTGGTGGGTGTAGTATTTTTGGGATATATATATAAATAAATGAGGGATGAGTGAGATTGATTGAATGTGGGTGTGGATATGGTGTATAGGGATAAAATATTATGAGTAGGGGGGAGGGGGGGGTGGGGGGGGAGGGAATGTTGTATGGGTGGGTGAATAGGGGAAGGAAAGTGTTTGTTGGTTATTGGGGTGGTTATAGGGAAGGAAGAGGGAGGGGGGGGGGGGGGTGTTGGGGGATGATTTAATTATGATTTCTGTGTGTATTGGATGGAATTTAGAGGGGGAATTTTATAGAGGTTTTTGATAGGGGGTGTTGAGTTTGTTTATGTAGGAGGGGATGGGGGGGGTTAATATTAAAAAATATGGTGTTTGAGGTTTTTTCTAGAGTAATTGTGGTTGGTAGTTTGGGGGAAGTGGGGTGTTAGTTTTTTTGATGGGGGTGTATGTTTTTTTTATGGGATTTAGAGGTGGTTGGGGATTGGATATTGATTGAGTTTGTGTTTTGGTATGGTGGGGAGTGGTTTGGGTGGTTAAGGGGTGGGTGTTGATTTGTATGAAAAATTTTTTAGATGGTGATGAGGTGTAAAAAGATGCGGGTTGTTGGTGTGGATAGTAATGTAGAGATAGATTGGAGGGTCGGGCAGTAGGTGAAGATGAATGGGTATGTAATTATTCGGGTGGTGAGGAGGAGGTGAGATTGGTTAAAGATTGTGTGGTTAGTGGTAGGTGGGTATGAGGATGAGTAATAAGGTGTTTAATGTGGGGGGGGATGGGGGGGGTGTAGGTTGGTGTTTGCTATGTATGGGTGGATTGTTGGAGTGGGTAATGTGTTGGGAATGAAAATGTTGGGGGATGGAGGGGAATGTATTAAAGGGGTGTATGAATTTCATAAATGAGGGTTCGTTAGTTTTAGGGGGGGGTAAGAGTGATATGGGGGGGGGGAAGGGTGTATTGGGTGGAGGGTGGGTATAAGGGTGGTTTATATGTAGTTAGGAATTGAGAGATAAATTGGTCGATGTTTTGTTGGATTAGTATATCGGAAATGTTGGGTGGTGGCTGTTGATAATGGTGGGAGGTATGATGGTTGGTTTGTGGGTGGGGATTGAGGTCTTAGATGGGAAGGGGGGGTTAGGGGTTGGATGGGTGAGGTCATTAGTTAGTATTATTGGGAGGTTAAAATTGTATATTATTGGTAAAAATGGGGAGTGGGATAGAGGGGATATTTTTTGGGAGATAATGTGGGGATATAAGGTGGATAGTAGTTGGGTTATATTTTGTTTTAGGAGTAGTGGGGATTTTTTGGGTAATGTCTTTGGAGTGGTTAAGGGGTTTTAGGGTAGGGTGATTTTGGGATAGTTTGTAGGGGGGTGGATTTGTGTGGGGTATGAGTTTTTGTTGGGTTTTGGGGGAGTAATTTTGGGAGTGGGGGGTTTTTGATGGTGGTGGTTTTTTGGATGTTAGAGATTGTTGGGGGGATATAAGGTTGGGAGGTTTTGGGGATGTGTGGAAGATTTTATGTGTTTTTTTTTTTTTTTGTTTTGGGTGGGGGGATTTGATTGGGTGGTGATTTTTGTGTTTTTTTTTTGATAATTTTGGGGGTAAGGGTTGATGGGGGTGATGGGTGAAGTTGAATGTAATTATTATGGGAAGTTGTATAATTTGAGTGATTTTTTGGAAGGATTTTGTGTATTGGGGGTTGGGATATGTGATGGGGGGTGGGTATGAGAATTTGGGGGTGGGTTTTGGTGTGTATTTAGTTGTGGATTTGGGAGGAGGGGATGTAAGTTGGATAATTTTTTGGGGGGTTATTGTTTTTTGGTATTTTTTGTTGGAGTTGGGGGTGTTTGGATATGGTTTTTGATAGGGGGTGGTATTTTTGGGAGTTTTGGGGTGGGGGGATTTTTTGAGGTTTTGGTGAGTGAGAATGTGTTTTGTGTTTATGATATTGAATTAATTAAGTATTAGAGTGATAGAAGTAAATGTGGGGAGGATTGGTGGGGGGGATAGTTGTATTTTTTTGTAAGTTATGATTATGGGGTTGGGTGTGGGGATTTGAGGGATTGGGGGGGGAGAGTTGGGGAGGTGGTTGGTTTATGGATTAATTGTGGATGGTTTTTTTAGGTTGGGGTGGGGGTTTTAGATGGTGGGTTTTTTGAGGTTTTTTGGGGTTAGATTATGGATTATTAGAGTTTGGGGGAGTGTTGGGAAAGGGGTTTGTTAGTGAATTGGGGGATTTTGGGGAATTGATTGGGTTGGGGGGGTGTTTTTTATTTTTGGATTGGTTTGGGGGGGATTTTTTGGAGGGGTGGGTTTGTGTTGGAGTAGGAGGTAATTTTGTTATTTTGTTTGGTGATGTTAGTGGGGGGTTGTGGGGTGTTTGTGGAGGGTATGGGGGGATTTTGGTTGTGTATTAGTGGGTGGATGTTGATGTATGATTGTGAAAGATAGTTTTATATGGTGAGTTTTTTTTGGGAGAAGTGAGGAGATTTTGGGGGAGGGGGGAAGGGAATTTGTTGGTGTAAAGTGGGGGGGGTGGGGGAATGGTGGGGTAAGTAGAAGGGGTGATGGTGGGGAGAGTTTTTAATAGGGGTGAGTTTTTGATGTTAGAAAAATGGGATGAAGTGGGTAGGAAGTTAGATTTGTTTGGGTGTGGGGGGAGTGGGGTTTTTGTGTTTTGGGATTTTTGAGTAGGTTATGGGTTTTGAGTGGTTTTAGGTTTTGAGGGGGGGTTGGGAGAGGGTAATTTGTAAGTGGAGTTTTGTGGGGTGAGTGGAAGAGGTTTGGGATATGTTATGTGATTTTTTGGGTTGGGTGAGGGGTGTGTAGAGTGTGTAGTGGGGGGTTTTGTTTTATAGGGGGGAGGTAGAGAATAGAGATTTTTGGTTTTGTAGTTTGAGGTTTTTTGATTAGGGGGGATAGTTTTAGAGGTGTTAGGTTTTGGGATGAGTGGTAAGTGTTGGGTGGTATTTTGGGGAGGGGTTGGTATTTTGGGGGGTAAAGTTATGGTGTGGGATGAGAGTTTGGGGTTTGGTGAGAGGGGGTGGTTTTTTGGTGGGGGAAAGGGGAGGATGGGGAATGGGGGGGAGAAGGAGTTTTTAAATGGGGGTGGGGATTTTTTGAGGTAGATATGGTGAGTTTTATTTTGAATATGGGGTGGGTGTTGGGTGGGTTTGGGGAATGTTGAAGGTTTTTGGTGGGGATTATGTGAGAGGGGGGAAATGTAAGATTTTATGTTGGGTGGGGATGTATAGGGGGGATTTGTGATTGTTGGTGTTTAGGAGGTAGTGTGGAATTTGTAAATTAGTTGATAAGGGAGGGGGAGAGTGTATAGTTTTAGGTTAGGGATGTGTGTGGGGGTGTTTTTGGGGGGGGGAAGTTTTGAGTAGTTTTTGGAATGGGGAGTTAATAAGTTATAGGTGGGATAAATTTGAATTTATTTTTTTGTAGGAGTTGTGGGAGAATTGTTAAAAATTTTTTTGTGTGAATAGTGTGAGTTTTAGGGGGGGAGTTGATGGATGGGAGGGTTGGGAAGGGTTTTGGTGGTGGGTGTATAGGTGTAGGGAGTTTGAAAGAGTGATATATAGGATGAGTTGTTTATTAGGGGGGGAGAGAAAGAGATGGTTTGGAAAGAGTTAGAGATGTTTGGGATAGTTTTATTGAGGGTTGGGAGGGGGGGGGGTGGGGATAGGGAGATGGGGAATAAGATTTTTTTGGATGGGTTGGGTTTGGTGGAAGTTTTTTTTTTAATGGGAGGGGGTGGGGAATGGGGTATGATTTGGTATTTATGGAGGGAATGAAGGTGAGAGATAGTAGGATAATAGGGGATATATTATATTTTGGATGGGTTTGGGGGTTGGGGGGGGTTGGGAGAGTATAGAGTGTTGTGGGTAAGAGGGGTGGTTTGGGGGTAAGGGGGGTTGGGAAATGTGAGGAGATAGGTTTATAGGAATAGAAATAGAATAATAAAGAGAAAGTTATTTAGGGGGGAGTGGGATAGGTGGTTTTTGGTATATTAGGGGGTGGGGGGGGGAGGGGGGGGGGTAATGAGAGAGTTGGGTTGTTTGGTGGGTATGGGTAAGAGGATATAAGGGAGATAAGGAGGAAGGGAAAGGGGAAATTATAGGTATTGTTATGTTGTGGGTGGTTTTTAGGGGTTGTGTTTGGGTTTTTGTTGTGTGGGGGATGGGGGTGTGAGTTTTGGTGGTGGGGGTTGTGGTTGGTTGTGTTGGGTGGTATGGGGTGTTTGTGTTTGTTTTGGGTTTTTGGGGTTTATGGGTTTGGAGTGGGTGGTGGTTTTGGGTTTTTTGTGTGTTGGGTTGTTTTTTTGTCGTGGTGGTTGTGGGGGGTATGTGGTGGGGGGGTTGGAGTTAAATTTTTTATTAAATTGTGAGGGGGTGTGTGTTATAGTGGTAGTTTGTTTGGGGTGTTGTGTTTTTTTTGTTTTTTGTTTTGTGTTTGTTGGTTTGTTGTTTTTGTTTTTGTGTTTTTTGTTTTTTGTGTGTGGTTGTTTGTTTTTTTTTTTTGTTTTGTTTTTTGTTGTGTTTGTGTGGTTGTTTGGTTGTTTTTGTTTTGTTTGTTGTTTTTTGTGTGTGTTTTGGTTTTTTGTGTTTGTGTGTTTTTGTTGGGTGGTTTGTGTGGTGGTGGTTGTGTGGGTGTGTGTTTTTTGGTTTTGTGTTGGTGTGTTTGTTTGTTGTGTTGTTGTTGTGGGGTTGGTTTTGTGTGTTGTTGTTGTTTTTGGGGGTTGGGGTTTGTTGTTTGGTGTTGTGTTGTGGTTTGTTTGTTTGTGTGGTGTTGGTGGGTTTGTTGTTGTGTGTGGGGTGGGGTGGGGTTTGTGGGTGTGGGTGGGGGGGGGGGGGGGGTGGGGGGGTGGGGGGGGGGGGGGGGGGGGGGGGGGGGGGGGGGGGGGGGGGGGGGGGGGGGGGGGGGGGGGGGGGGGGGGGGGGGGGGGGGGGGGGGGGGGGGGGGGGGGGGGGGGGGGGTGGGGGGGGGGGGGGGGTGGGGGGGGGGGGGGGGGGGGGGGGGGTGGGGGGGGGGGGGGGGGGGGGGGGGGGGGGGGGGGGGGGGGGGGGGGGGGGGGGGGGGGGGGGGGGGGGGGGGGGGGGGGGGGGGGGGGGGGGGGGGGGGGGGGGGGGGGGGGGGGGGGGGGGGGGGGGGGGGGGGGGGGGGGGGGGGGGGGGGGGGGGGGGGGGGGGGGGGGGGGGGGGGGGGTGGGGGGGGGGGGGGGGGGGGGGGGGGGGGGGGGGGGGGGGGGGGGGGGGGGGGGGGGGGGGGGGGGGGGGGGGGGGGGGGGGGGGGGGGGGGGGGGGGTGGGGGGGGGGGGGGGGGGGGGGGGGGGGGGGGGGGGGGGGGGGGGGGGGGGGGGGGGGGGGGGGGGGGGGGCGGGGCGGGGGGGGGGGGGGCGGGGGGGGGGGGGGGGGGGGGGGGGGGGGGGGGGGGGGGGGGGGGGGGGGGGGGGGGGGGGGGGGGGGGGGGGGGGGGGGGGGGGGGGGGGGGGGGGGGGGGGGGGGGGGGGGGGGGGGGGGGGGGGGGGGGGGGGGGGGGGGGGGGGGGGGGGGGGGGGGGGGGGGGGGGGGGGGGGGGGGGGGGGGGGGGGGGGGGGGGGGGGGGGGGGGGGGGGGGGGGGGGTGGGGGGGGGGGGGGGGGGGGGGGGGGGGGGGGGGGGGGGGGGGGGGGGGGGGGGGGGGGGGGGGGGGGGGGGGGGGGGGGGGGGGGGGGTGGGGGGGGGGGGGGGGGGGGGGGGGGGGGGGGGGGGGGGGGGGGGGGGGGGGGGGTGGGGGGGGGGGGGGGGGGGGGGGGGGGGGGGGGGGGGGGGGGGGGGGGGGGGGGGGGGGGGGTGGGGGGGGGGGGGGTTGTTGGTTGTTGTTTGTGATTTAGTTTGTGTTTTGTGTGTTATTGGGAGTGGTTAATTAAAAGTAAGTTTTAGTTGGGGAATGAATTAATTAAGAAATAGAGGAATAAATAATGAAGTATTTTTGATTTTTGTTGGAGAGGAGGGGATTGGTGTAGTGAGAAAGGTGGAGGATTGGGATAGGGAAGAAGAAGATAGGAGTATTGTGGTGTGTTAGGTTAGTGTATGGGAGTGGAGGGGAGGGGGGTGTTTGAGGGGGGGAGTTGGGGTGAAGGGTTGAAGTATAGGGGATGAGGGAGTAGGGTGGGAGGGGGGTGATGGGGGGTTGGTTGAAAGAAAGGGGGTGTGCATCATTAGGTAGGGGGTATATGAGGTATGGATAGGGGGTGGATGAATTGGGAGGTGGGGTGGGGATGGGGTTGATTTGGTGGGGGGGTTTGTTGGGGGTAGTATGGGAGGGGGGCGGGTAGGAGCGTTGTTTGTGAGTGGAGTGTGGAAGGATTGGGATAGGGGTGGTGGGTTGGTTTAGTAATTTGAAGGTAGTGTAAGATAGGAAAGGGCGATAGTTAATGAGATGGTAAGGTTTGGTAAGGGTCATTTTGGGAATAGGATAAATTATATGGAGGGTAATAGAAGGGAGTGTTGGTAATTCCGATAGGGAGAGGTGGTTACGTGGGGAATAAATTTTTGGGAATAAAGGATGATTGTTGTGAGGAGGAAAACGCAGTATAACTGAAATGGATGGGATGTGGAAAGGAGTGGTGGGTGTGTTTGTCGGTAAAAGGGAGGGGTACACAAATATTGAATGGGCCGCTAAAGGAAAGGGTGAAGTAGTATTAAAGTATATGGGGGTAAGATGGGATGATGGGGGGGGTATTTTAGGGTTGGGGGTATTGGGTTTGGGGCGTCCATAGGATTAATGGTACATAATTGGTGGTGTTAGGGGGGAATTGTTCAGGTTTATGGTGAAGATTTTGTTTAAAATTTGATATGGAGGTTGTTAGATTGGTATAATTGATGAAATTAGTGGTATATTAAATGGTGAGGGGCAATGAGTTAAGGAGTATAATTATTAATACTCGAAAATATATTCAATAGGAATGTGAATAAACAACATAAAAATTAGCTAGTAAATAGTTTAACTTGAAGTGTTGAGTATATAGCAAGACGGTTGAAGGTAGGGAATGCATCATGAAGTCAGGCAGGTATCTGAAAAAAAGAGAGGAGGGAGTAAAAAGGGGTTTGTTTGAAGGCATGAATGTGAATTGGAATGGAAATAAGAATGGATGGTTGGGATTGTATGTAGGGTGAGGGGAGAGGAGGGATAGGGGTGATGAATTGGTAGTTGGTAATAATACGGGATCGTCGGGTTGGGAAGGTGTAAGTGAGGTAAGGTACAAAATGGGTCGAAATGGGATCGATTCAGGGTGGAATAGCTAGAATAAGGATGGGGTTGAAAGTAGGAAATAAGGGATGTAAGGTCAGTAGGGGTGAGGGGGGATGGGTAGGGGTTGGAGGGAAGTGAGTGGGTGGTTGTTATGGTTGGTGTGAAGGTGGTATGGGTGGTGTGATTGAGATAAGTGAAGGAGTGGTATATGAGGAGGGTGTAGGAGAGGTTGTAGGTGTATGGGTGTGGTGTGTGTAGTGGGTTTGGTAGTCCATAATGGTAGATGTAATATAATATTATAATAGTTAGATGGGTAGTAGTTGTGAGAGTAAAGAAAATATTTAGTTAATGGTGGTGGGAATAAAAATTGTAAGTTGTGAGTTAGATGGGGATGGTAGCAAAGTTAGGGGGGAGGGGTGTAGGTGAGTGGGGTTGAGTAGATGATTGGTGAATTATATGGGTGAAGGGGAATGTGGGTGTTGAATGGTTTTGAATGAATTAGATTTTGGTAATATGGGGGTGTAAGTGGATTTGTATTGTTTGGAGGAATGAAATCTGAGTGTGTTGGTTGAGGGTGGAGAGTAAAGTTTTTTGGTTTGTTTATGGTGGGTGAATTGAGATTTTTTGGAGTGGAGATAGGGGAGGTGGAATTGGATGTAATTAGAGTGGGGTGTGTGAGGGGAGATATTAATGTGGAGGGGAGGGAAATGAAGCATGTTTTTGGTACGTGATTATGGGGATACAGTGTATGACATGGGGTCTGGGTGTGTTATTAGATTATCGTAAATGAATGTTAGGTGGAGGGTGTGTTAGGTCTTAAGAAAATTAAACATGGGATTAGTGGGAAGTGTTTAGGGGGAAAGTTGGGGTTTAGGGGGGAAGAGTGGGGGTGGGGAGGGTTTTTGATAGTGTTGGAAGGGAGTTGGTGTAGATTTAGGAGTGGGTGGGTGATTGGTGGGTGTGGTGGGAAGGTGATAATTAGGAGTATTGTGTTCGATAAGAGAATGGGTGGTTTTTAATAGTTTGGGTTTTGTTTTATAATTATTGTGGGTATTATGGAAGGGATGTTGGGTGTTGGATGTATATTGGGTTGTGAAATGTTTTATGAGTATGTTAAGTGGTGTAGTGGGGGAATTTTGTGGAAGAAGTGTTTTGTGTTTGTTAGGGGGTGGTTTTTAAGGATTTGGATTTGAGGTGTGTGAGTTATTTGAGTATGGGTGTATATAGGTGTTGTGGGGAGGATTGGTGGGGTATGGGGTAGGGATGGGGATGTGGGAGGGGGGGAGGAATTTGGAAATGGGGGGTTTAAGTGATTAGGGTTTTTGAAAGAGATTTTGAGAAAAATATTATGGTTTTTGGTGGGGTGTTAGAGGATTGTTATAGATTTAATGGGGGAGGGAGGAGGATTTGTGGGGTTGGGGTGGGATGTTTATTAGAGGATTTATGTGGTGAAGAGTTTTGGAGTTATGGGGTGGGTGATAATTTTTTGGAGGGGGGGTAATGGGGGGATTTTTGGAGGTGTGAGAGTGTGTGGTTGTAGTATTTGGGGGAGAAGGAGTATTTAGGATGGTTTGGGGAGAAGAGTATTAGGGGAATTGTATAATTTGAAAGTATTAGGATGAATTATTTGGGTGGGGGGGGGTATAAAGGTTGGAGGATAAAGGGTGGATTGTTAGGATTTTGTGTGAAAGGTGATTGGTATTATTAGAGGAAGTTGTATAATGGGGGAGTGTAGATTTGTTTGGTGGTGATTGGGTGGATAGGTTGGGGGGAATGGAAGTTATAGGGATTGGTTAGTGGTTTTAATGTATGGTGGGGGATTTTTTAGTGGGATTTGGGTGTTTGTGGTGTGGTAGTTGGGATTATTGTTAGGATTTATTTAGGGATATTTGTGGGGGGGGATGATTTGGGATTGGGGTTGGTTTTTATTTGGGTTATTGGGGTAATGGAGATTTTGGGTGGGGTGAGGTGGTAATTTTTGATGGGATTGGAGAATTATTGGTGGTGATATTTTTGTATGGGTTTTTGTGGGATATTCTGTTTTTGTTAGATATTATTTTTATTTTTGTTTTTGGAATGAAGTGTAAGAATTATTGTTTCATGATTTATGTTATATGTGTGTGTGATTTTGTGGTGGTTTGGTGTTTGGTTTTGTGAGGGAATTGGGGATGTCAGATGGTGTTTTGTTATAAGTGTTCAGATATGTTTAAGTTGATAAGTTTTTGTAGAGTATAATTAGTTTGTTTTTTTAAAATTTATGTTAAATGGGTTGTTAGGGGGGGTGGGGGAAGTTAAATAGAATATTTGAGTCATTAAAGGTAAGTAAAGGTTAATGGGTAATGGTATTGTGAATATTCAGGGATTGTAAATATTAAAGGTTTTATGTGTGTGTTGGTGGTTTTTGATATTATGTTGATGTAGTTGTTTTTGGTGAGTGTTTGTTAGTTGGTTTATGGGTTGGGGTAGGTTTGATATTTATTTTTATGGTATTATTTGGTTTGTTGGTAAGTAGAAGGATTTGATAGTAGAATGTATGTGGTTATTGGTATTATTGGTTGTTTAGTAATAAAGATGTAGATTTTTAATTTGTGATTTAATGTGATAGTTATTTTGAAGGGATTTTTGGTTGGTTAGTTAATGTTGTGGTGTGGTTGTATAGGGTTTTTAGAATGTTTGTTTGTGTTTTTGGGGTTATTTTATTTTTATGGTTTTGGGATGAGTGTGGTATTGAAATATATTATTGGGTAATTATGGTTTTTGTTTGATTTGTAAGAATAGGGTTGGGAGTTTGTTGTGTGGGGTATATTATTTTAGTTATTTTTGTTTGGGGGGTAAGGTTTAAAGTTTTTGTTATTATTAATTAATTTAGTAAATGTTAGAGTTTAAAAATATTGTTATTTTTTTTATGTTTTGATGTATGGAAATTGGTTGTTGATTAGTGATTTTTGGGGTTGAAATTGGATTGTAATTAGGAGGGGGTTGTGGGTTTATTGTGATTTTTGTTTTTTTTGTTGGTTTTTGGATTTTTGTATGAAGTGGGGTTTGTGGGTTGGGTTTTATAGATGATGGGATTTTGATGGTGGATGTGTAATTTGGTTTTGTTAGAGTGTAAGAATTTGGGTGTATGTTTGGGGGGTGTTTTTGTATTTTTTTATTTTTGATTTAAGTGGGAATTTGGTTGTGGGAGAGTTTGAAATGGTAAGTAAATTGGGTTGGGAAGTGGGGAGAATGGGGGGGGGGTTGTAGGTAGTGTTGGGGTTTTTGTGGTGGGGTGTTTTTTTAAGGTTGGAGGTTTTGTTATTTAAGTTTATGGGTTGAAGGTGATGGGTGGAGGGATGAGGGTGGGTTTTGGTAAGGGAGTTTTTTTTTTGTTTAGGGGGGGGATGGGAGAGGAGAGTGATGTTGTGGGGTGGTAGATGGGGGTTTGGTGGTGGAAAGTTAATTGTATTTGGTTGGTGTTGGGGTTGTGTTAATGGGAATAAGTTAATGTGGGGATTATAATGGTATTATTGAATGGGAATAAGAAATGATAATAAGGGGAGGGTATGGTTTTTTTTGGGGATTAGGTTTGGTATACACTTTTTTTTGGGGATAGGATTTTATCATAGGTATAAATTGGTTGTGGAAAGGTGGTGGGGGGTAGTTTGTGGGATTGGGTTTTGTATTGTAGTGAGTGGATTAGGGTATAGTTAGAGTGTTATGGGGGGGTATTGTAATAGTGTTTTTGTTGATTTTTTTTTTTATTTGATTAATAGGGGTTTAATTGTGGTGTTTGATTGGGTTTTGAATTTGAAAATTTGTTTGTTAAAAGTTGTTGTTGGTGGGGTGGGTGGGGTTGGATGGTTTATAGAGGGAAGGGGGAGTGTGGGGTTGAGGTTGTATAGTTGTTGAATGGTTGGAGTAGTGGTGTTAGTGTTTTTATGTTATTTTTGTGGGTTTTATGTGTTGAGAAGTATTGGAATTTTTTGGAAAGGGTAAAGGTTTGAAAGTTGGGGTTTTTGTTGGGGAAGGTGAAAAGTTTGGGTTTTAATGTTGTAGTTAGAAATAATTGTTGAGATGTTTTTGTTGGGGGTTATGTTGTGGTTTGTGGTTGATTTTAATTTTAATTTAATTTGTTTATATAGATTGGTTTGGGGATTTGTTTGTTGGGGTTTGGGTGGGGTGATGGATGTTTTTTGTGTGTGATATGTGTATGTATTTTTGGACAATTTATATAGTTTAGTATTTTTTTGTGTGGGATTTTTTGGGTAATTATTGTGGTATATTGGGTTTAGTGGTGATGGATTTAGGTTTAGTGGTTATTAGGGTTGAGATTTTTGGGGTTTTTGGGATATTTGGGGGGGGGTATAGGTTTATGGGTGGTTTGGGTGGGGGTATGGTGGGATGTTTTTTTAGTGGGGGAAGGTATGTGTTTGTTTAAGAATTGTTGTGTGTGTGGGGGAGGGAGTGTTGATGGTAAGATTTTTGGGAATTGATGGTAGGTTATTGGGGTGAATTGTATAAATTAATGATTTTGGGAAGTGGGGTGGTGTATGTGGGGTATTTGTGATAGAGATGGGTGTTATTTTTTGATATTATGTGGGGGGGTTAGTGTTTTGGAATGTATTTGGTGATTAATTTATTTTGTTATTTTGTTAAATGTTATATGAGAGGAATAAGGGTTTTTTTTAATGGATGAAGGATGGGAGATTTGGTGTAGTGATTGGTGGGGGGGGGTAGAGTATATTGTTAGAATAATGGGGGGGGGGGGGAATAGGGATTGGGGTAAAGAAAGAGGGTAGGGTGGGGATGTGGGGAGGATGGTTGGGGTATTGGTTGAGGATTTTGGGTTAGATTTGGTTTTTAGGGGATATTGGAGGGGGGTAGTGGGAGGGGGGGGTAGAGTGGGATGGGGGGAATGAAGTAGTTTGGGGGGGGGGAGAAAGTTTTTGGGGGGGGTGGGGGTGGGGGAGGTGGGAATTGGGGGAGGGGGGGGGGGGGGAAGTGTTTTGGGGGGAAGAGTTGGGGGTGGGGGTTTAGTGAGTGGGAGGATGGGGGGGAGGTGATAGGGGTGGGGAGGTTGTAGGGTGGGGTGGGGGTGAGATTAGTTTTGGTGGGTGGTTTTCGTGAAAGGAGGGGAGGGATTGAGGTGGGGTTGGTGGTTTTGTGTTGGGTTTGTTGGTTGTGTGTGTTATTATGGTGGTGAAGTTTGTGAGATGTTTTTTGTGTGGGATTTGTTTTATTATTGTTATAGTGTGTGGGAATGGTTGGAAGGGGAGTTTTTGGAGGAGGAGATAGTGTTTAATTAAGAATATGGGTGGGTTAGAAGAAGGGTATGGTTTTGATGTTTAAATAGAAGGGGTTTTATGGGATTTCAAATGTATTTGGGGGGGGGTTTGTAGAGTGTTGTTTGATGGGGGATATTAGTATAGGGTTGAGGGGAGATTTTTGGGATATTATGGGAGGTTGTGGTTTGTGATTGATGATATAGTGGATTATTAAGGGATATTGTGGTTTTAGTATGTGGTTTGGATGGGATGTTTTGTTTTTTTTTGGGTGGATTTAATGTTATAGTGGGTATATGGTTTTTTAGGTCATTATGTTTTTGGTGGGGATGTATAAGTTGGGTTGGGGTTTAGGGTGGTTTTATTGTTGTAGAGGGGGGTTTTGTGTTGTGGGAATTTTGTGGTTGTTATTGTGTTTTTGGGGTTTTTGGGTTGGTAGTGTTTGGTTGTGGTGGGGGGGGGGGGTTTTGGGGGGGGTGGGAGGGAGGGTGGGGGTTATGGGGTTGGGGGGGGGAGGTTTTAAGGGTTATGGGGGGGTATGGTTTGTGGGTTGGATTTTTGTGTTGTTGTTGAGGTTGGGTGGGGGTGGAATGGTGGGGAAAGTGGGGTTTGGTTGGGTGGGGGTTGGTAAGGGTTGAAGGGAGTGTTGGTTTTGTGTTTGTTGGGTGGGGGTGTGGAATTTGAGAAGATGGGGGGGGGTATTGGTTGTGGATATGTGGTGGGGGATGTGGTGTTGAGGTGTGTGGGTTTGGAGTGGGGGGTTGTGTGTTGTGGGGTGGGGGGGTTTGTGGTGTGGGTGGTGGGGTGTGTGGGGGGGTTGGGTGGGTGGGGGTGTGGTGTGGGTGGGGTGGGTTGGGTTTTGGTGTGTGGGGTGGGGGTTGGGGTTGGGGTTTTTGTGTGTGTTGTGTTTGTTGGGGGGTTGGGTGGTTGTGGTTGGGGGGTGGGGGTTTTTTTGGTGGGGGGGTGTGGGGTGTGGGTGTGGTGGTGTGGGTTGGGTGGTTGGTTGGTTTTGTGGGGGGGTTTGGGGGTTGGTTGGGGTGTTGTTGTTGGGGTTGGGGGGGGTGGGTGTGGGGTGGGGGGGTGGGGTTGGTGTTTGGGGTTGGGTGGTGGTGGGGGTTTTGTTTGTTTGTGGGGGTTTTTTGTTGGGGTTGGTGGTTTTGGGGATTTGTTGTGGTGTTGGATTTTTTGTGGTGGGTTGGTGTAGGGTGGGTGGGTGTGGGGGGGGGTTTTAGTTTTTGGGGTGTTTGTTTTTGGGGTGGTTTTATGTATTGGTTGTGTGGGGTTGTTTGGGTATAGTGTGTGGATTTATTGGGTAGTTGGTTTGTGGTGGGATTGGTGTTGTGGGGGTGGGGTTGATTGGGGGTTGGGGATATTGTAAGGATGGGGGGTAGTGGGTAATGTGGTGGTGTGTTGGGGTGTGTGGAAGGGGATGGTTAAAGGAGGGTGGGGGTTGTTGTGGGTGTGGTTGGGGGGGTGTTTGTAGTTGGGGGTTGTGGGGATGTTTGGTGTGGAGGGTGATGGGAAAGTAGGTTAGGTGTTGAGTGATGGTGGGGTAGTGATGGAGTGTGGGGATGATTTGGAATAATGTGGGGTGGTTTTTGGTTGGGGGTTAGTATGGGTTTTTGGGATTTGGGGGATTTTTGGGGTGTGGTATGAGTTGGGTGGGTGGGGGGGTGAGGGGTTGGGGAGAATTGGGGGTGGGGGTGATATGGGGTGTGGTGGGTTTTGTTGAGTGTAGGGGGTTGGGGATGTAGAATTGTGGGATTATGGAATATTGGTGTAGGGGTGGGAGAAGGGGTGGTGTTGTTGGGTAGGGGGGGTAAATGTATGGGAAAATGGGTAGTGGGGTGGGTTGTTGTTGTGTGTGTGAGTGTGTGATGTTAGGGAGGGGTTGTGTGGGGAGTGGTGATAGTGGTTGTTGGATATGATTTTGTTTGATGGGGGTAGGGATGATTGTTTTTTGAAGTTTTGATGGAGAGAAGAGAGAAATAGTTTTGAGTTTTGGTTGAGTTTTTTTGATTGATGAGGGTGGTGGGGGAGTTATGAGGGGATAGTAGTATAGGGATTGGGTTAGGATATAGAGTTTGTGGTAAGGGATATGGGGGGGTGTGGGGATTTGTGGGTATTATGGTGGGTTTTTGTTGTGTGGTGGTGGGGAGTAGTGTGGATATTTGGTGGGGTGATGGGTGGTGGGGGAGGGGTGTTGGGAGGGTGGTGGGGATGGGGGAGGGTTGTGAAGAAGAGCTATTGTAGAGGTGGGTTTTGGTAGATGGAGTTTGTGTGTGGGTGAGAGTTTTATGAGTGAAATGATAGGGTATTGGTTATGGGTTGTTGGGGGTTTGGGGTATGTGGTTTGGGGGGGTTTGGAAATGGGGAGTGTTAGTTTAGGGTGGTTGTTATGTGTTGTTGTATGTGGAGTGTGTTGGTTGGTTGGTGTGGGTGAGGGTTATATGGAGGAATTTAGTTTTTATGGAGAAGTGGGTGATGAGTTTAGGTGGGGAGGTTTTGAGTGTGGTGTGGAGGATTGGGGGTTGGTGGGTGGGGAGTGTGTGGTAGGGTGTTGGGGGTTTTGAGTGGGTTTTGGAGGTGTTGGGGTTTGGGTGTTAGGGGTGTTTTGGGGTTTTTTGGGGGGGGTTGTTGGGGGGGGTAGGTGGTGTTTTTGTGGGGTTTTGGGTTGTTGTTGGGGGTGTTTGTTTGGGGGGTATTTGGGGGGGGATTTTGGGGGTTGGTTGGGGTTTTGGGGTGTTGGTGGTTTATTGGTGGTTTTTGATTTGGGGGGGATTTTGTTGTGTGGTGTTGTGGGGGGTTGTTGGGGGTGGTTTGTGGGGTTGTTTTTTTGGTGGGATTGGGGGTATGTTTGGGGGTGGGGGTTGTGTGGGTGTTTTGGGGTTTGGGTTGTTTATTGTAAAGGGTGGGTGTTGGGTGTGGGGATGGGGGGATGGGGGTTGTATGGTGGGGTTGGTTGTGGGGTTTTTGTGGGGGTTTTTGGGGGTGGTGGGGGTTTTGGTTTGTGGTGTGGGTGGTTTGGTTTGGGTGTTTATTTTGTGGTAGGGTTTTGTGTGGTTTTGTGGGGTGGGGGAGGGGTTTTTTTGGATGGGGTTGGTGGTGGGGGGTTGTTGGGGGTTATGGGATGGTTTGTTTGAGGGTGGGGGGTGAATGGTATTTATGTATTTGGGGGATGGGTTTTTGGTTTGTGGAGGGGTAGGTTTTGGTGTGGGAAAGTGTTGGTGTGGATGGAGAATAGGAGTGGGGTTGTGGGGGGGGGGGAGTGGGAATGGTTATGGGTGGGTGTGTTTTAGAGTAGGAGTGTATTATTAATTTAAGTTGAAGAATTTTTTGAGGGTTGTTTGAGGGGTGGGGGTGGGGGGATTTGGGGAATTTTGGAGGGTAAATGGTTGGTTGGGAGTGGGGTTTGGGGGGGTGTGGTGTGGGGGTTATGGTGTGTTTTTTGTTTTGAGGTGTGGGTGATTGTGTGTGATTGGGTTGGATAGATGGTTGGGGGTGAGTGGGGAGGGTGGTGGTTAGGGTGGTTTAGGGTGGGGGGAGGTTGGGTGAATGGTATGTGAAGTTGTTGTGGGGTGGTTGTGGGAGGGGTGGGGATGTGTTGGTGGTTGGTGGAGATGTGGGGTGGTGGGGGTTGGTTTTTGAGGTTTTAGTGGGTGGTTGGAATATAGTTTGTGTTGGTTAGGTGTTTGAGTCTGGGGGGGGGTAGTGGGGGATTTGGTAGTTTATAATAGGATGGGGTAGGTGGGGAGGTTGTGTAGATTTAGTGTTATATGTGAGGAGGGATTAGTTGAGGGTTATTGTGGGGGATGGTGTTGAGGGAGTAGTTATGGGGAAATTTTGTGGGGTGGGGGTGTTATAGTAAGGTTTGGAATTGTGGGGGTTTTGGTAAATTGAGATAAAAGGTGTGGGGGTATGGGGATTTGGTTTAGTTTTGTGGAGATTTGTATTAGTGTGGGTTTTTATTGGATGAATTATGGGGGGAGGGGAGTGGTTGAGGTGGGTATAGAGTATTGGGGGTTGGGTGTGGGGATTTATGGGGGGTGGGGAGTGATTGGAGTTATTTTTGTGGTGTTTTTGGTGGGGGAGTGTGGGATGGGGGGGAATTTTTAGGTAAAATTAGGGTGTATGAGGAATTTTGTTATGTGGGGGGAGTGTTAGTTGGGGGGATGAGTTGGATGAGGTTTGGGAAAAGTATATTAAAGGGGTTATTTGGATGGGGATGGGTGTTGTTAAGGTTTTGGGTTTTGAAGGTTTTTTGATGGTGTAGAGGGGTTGAGATGAGGGTTAGATTTGGATAAATATTGTGTTTAGGGTGGGTTTGGTTGTTGTGATTTGGGGTTGGTGGGTGATTGTGATGGGGTATATGTTGGGGGGGGTTGGGTGTTTAGTGTGGGTGGGGGAATGGGATATGTGGGGGTAATTGGGGGGAAGGGGTTAGGGGAGGGTGGTGTGGGATGGTGGAGGAGTGTAGGTTTGTGAGGTTGTTTGAGTGGTTTGAATTGAGGGGGGGGTTGTTGGGTGGGGTGATGTGTGGGGGTGGGGTGGGGTTGGGGTGTGTGGGGGGTGGGGTGTGGGGGGGTGTGGTTGGGGTGTTGTTGGGGGGGGTGGTTGGGGGGTGGGTTGGGTGTGTTGGTGGGGGGTGGGGGTGTGGGGTGTGGGGGGGGTGGGGGTGGTGGGGTTGGGGTGTTGGTGGTGGGGGGGTTGTGGTGTTGTTGGGTGGGGGGTTGGGGGGTGGGGTGGTGTGTGGTTGGTTTGGTGTGGGTGTTGGGTTGTTGGGTGGTGTGGGGGTGGGTGTGGGGGTTGGTGGGGTGGTGTTTGTGGGTGTGTGTTGGGGGGGTGTGGGGGGTGGGTGGTGGGGTGTTGGTGGGGTTGGGGTGGTGGGGTGGGGGTTGGGGGGGTTTTGTGGGATTGGTTGGTTGGGGGTGGGTGTGTGGTTGGGTGGATGGGGTTGTGTGGGTGGTGTGTGGGTGTTGTGGGGTGGGTTGGGTGGGGGTTGGTTGGGTGTTTGGGGTGTGTTTTGGGGTGGGTGTGGGGGTGGTGGGGTTGGTTGGGTGTTTTTTGTGGGTTTGGGGTGTGTTGGTGTGTGGGGTGGGTGTTGTGGGTGGTGGTGTGTGTGGGTTGGTTTTGGGTGTTGGGGGGGGTGGTTTGGGTGGTTGTGGGTGTTTGGTTGTGGGTAGGGGTGGTTGGTGTGTATGGTGTGGGGTTGTGGGTTGTGTGGTGGGGGGGGGTTGTTGGGGGTGGGGTTGGGGTGTGGTGGTTGGGGTTGGTGTGGTGGTTGGGTGTTGTTTAGTGGGTGGGGGGTGTTGGGGGTGGGTTGGTGTTTGTGGGGTGGGGTGGTTGGTGGGGGTTTGGGTTGTTTGTGGTGTGTGTGGTGGGGTGGGGTGTGGGTGTGGGGTTGTGTTGTGTGGGTTTTGTTTGGTTGGTTGGGTTGTGTTTGGTGGGGGGTGGGGGTTGTGTGGTGGTGGTTTTGGATGGGTGTTATGGTTGGGGGTGGGTGGGTTTGGGTGTTGGTTGTTTTGGTGGGAGTTTGTTATGTGTGTGGGGGTGGGGGGGGGTGGTTGGAGGTGAGGTGGGTTGGTGGTTTGTGGGGGTGGGTGGTGTGGTGGGGTTGGTGGGGTTGGTTATGTTTGGTGGGGTTGGGTGGGTTTGTGGTGGGTGTGGGTGTGGTTTGTTTGTGGTGGGGGTGGTAGGGGTTGGTTTTTGTGTTTGTGGGTGTGGGGTGGTTTTGGTGGGGTGTTGGGGGGTTTGTGGGGGTGGTAGTGGTGTGTTGGGGGGGTTGGTGGTGTTTTTGGTGTGTGTGGGTTGTTTTGTGGTGTGGGGGTGGTGTTGGGATGTTTTTGGGGGTGGGTTGGGGTGTGTGTTGGTTGTGGGGTGGGGGTGGGGGTGGGGTTTGGGTGTGGTGTTGTGTTGGGGTGGTGGGGTAGTTGATGGGTGTGGTATAGGGGTGGTTGTTTGGAGATGGTTGGTTGGGTGGTTGGGTGGGGTGGGGGGTTGGTTTGTGGGGGTTTGTTGTGATGAGTTGGGTTGGGGTGGGGTGGGGGTTGTTGGGGTGGGTGTTTTGTTGGGTGGGGTGGGTTGTTTGTGGTGGGGTATGGGGGTGTGGTGTTTGGGGGGTGGGGTTTGGGTTAGTGAGTGATTATTGGTGGGTTTGGATATGGTGTGGTTTGTTATGGGGGTTTGGGATGTGGGGTTGTATGGTTGTATAGTGGATGGGGGGTGGGTGGGGGTGTTGGGGGATGTTGGTTTTGTATGGGTGGGAGGGGTGTGGTGGGGTTGGATTGGATGTTTGTAGGTGTGGGGGGGGTTTGTGGTGGGGGGGGGTGGTGGGGTGGTGAGGGGGGTGTGTGGTGGGTGTGGGTGTGTTGTTTGTGGTGGGTGGTGGGGGGTGTTTTTGGTTGGGGGGGTTGTGTTGTATGGTGTGGGTTTGTGGTGAATGTTGTTATGTGAGGGGGTGTTGGTTATTTTGTGGGTGAGTGGTGGTGAGTTGTTTGTGTGGGGTGTATTGTGAAATGATGTTGTTTTTGTGGTAGTTATGGGGGGTGTGGGGTTTTGTAGTGAATTGTTATGGGGTGGGTGGGTGTTATTTGGGGGGTGGAGGAGGGTGTGGGGGGGGGGTGGGTGGGGTGGGTTGTATTAGTTGTTATGGGGTGGGTGGAGGAGTTATTTGAGGGGGTGGTGGGGGGGGTGGGGTTATTAGTTGAATGATGAAATTGTTATGGGGGTGGAGGAATGTTATTTTTTGGGTGGAATTTGGGGGGGGAGGGATTAATTGTGATTAATTGTTATTTGGGGGGTGTGTTATGTTTAGGGTGGTTTAGAGGTGATTTTTGTGGGGATTGTTGTGGAATGTTATAGGGGGTGGGTTTGTTGGGGGGTGGGGTTGGGGGGTGGGTTGGGATGGTTTGTGGGGTATGGTGGTAGTAGAGGTTGATGTGGGGATGGGTATATGGGTAGGGGGGTTGATATTGGGTGGTTTGTATGTTTTGGGTGGGTGTGGGGATTTGTGAGTTTTTTGGGGGTTGAATTGGTGGAGGATGGAGGGGATTGTTTGGGTGTTGTTTTGGGTGTGTGGGATTTATGTTGTGGGTTTGTTATGTTGGGGGAGTGGAGGTTGGTGATGTGGGATGTTAAATATTATGGGTTGTTTGGGTTGTTATGGGGGGTGGTGGGGTTTTTTGTGAATTTTATGGGGTGGGTGGGTGTTATTTGGGGGGTGGAGGAGGGTGTGGGGGGGGGGTGGGGTGGGGTGGGGTTGTTATGTAGTTGTTATGGGGGTGGGTGGAGGAGTTATTTGAGGGGGTGGTGGGGGGGGTGGGTTATTAGTTGAAGTGATGAAATTGTTATGGGGTGGTGGAGGAATGTTATTTTTTGGGGTGGAATTTGGGGGGGGAGGGATTAATTGTGATGTAATTGTTATTTGGGGGGTGGTGTTATGTTTAGGGGTGGTTTAGAGGTGATTTTTGGGTGGGGATTGTTGTGGAATGTTATAGGGAGGGTGTGGTTATGTTGGGGGTGGGTTTGGGATGTTGGTGGGTGGTATGGAAGGGAAGGGTTGGTTTATAGGTTGGGTGATTTATTTGGGGTGGGGGGAGGTGTGGGTGTTTGAATTTTATTAGGGGTTGTTATGGGGGGGGTGGTTGTTGTAAGAATTAGGGTGGGGTGTGAGTGGTGGGGGTTTTGTTATTTTTTGTTGTTATTTGTGGGGGAGTTTTGTTAGTTTTGGGGTGGTGAGGGTGGTATTGTTATTTTTTGATGTTAGTAGTTGTTATTTGAGGGTTTTGTTAGTGTTTTGTGGAGTGGGAAGTGTTGGGATTTTGTTATTTGTTTGGGTTTGTATTGGGTGTTGAAGTAGGATAGGAGTGTAAGAGTTTGGAGGGAAATGATGTGATTTATGAGATTGGGTTTTGATTGTTAGGGTTTGGTGTGAAATGGGGGGATGAGTGGGGTTTGAGGAGGAATGGTGTTGGTAGGGGTGAGTTAGGGGTAGTAGTGGAGGGTTATGGTGTGATAATTAGGTGAGGGGAGGGTAGGGAGGGGTTTTAGGAGGTGGGTTGTTGTGTGATGGGAAGTTTGGAAGTTTGGATTTGGGGGGGGTTAGGGGGGTTTGGGGTGTGAGGTGATGGTTGTGAGATGATAGGTGAGTTAAATTATTAGGAGGATGGGAGTGTGGTTGGTAAGATGAAGTGGGGAATTAGGTTAATATATGTTGGATTGTTTAGGGTGAGTGATTATTAATTAGTTGAATGGTAGATGGGTGTGAGGGTAAAGGGGGGATAGGGGGTGGTAGTTTTAGGGGTTGGGTGTTGGAAGTGTTAGGTGAATTTTTTTGTGGGGAAGATGAATTTTTTATATGGAGTGATTATTGTGGGGGTTTTTTGGTTATTAGTTAGGGGGGGAGGGGTTTGGATAGGGGTAATTTGAGTGGAATTTATGGGATGTGGGGATTTTTGAATTTTTAAGATGGTATTTTTGTGAGGATTTTTGGGTTTAGGGGATTGGAAGTGGTTTTTTGGTTAGGTAGGGGGGGTGGTGGGGGTATGGGGTGTTTGTTTATATGATGGTGAAGTTAGAGGAGTTGGAGGAGGTTGGGGGTGGGTGGGAGATTGTTTTTGTTGTTTTTTTTTTTGAGGTGTGGAGAGGGGTTTAGGGATTTGGGGGGTGTTGTAATGGAGTTTGATTGTGGGGGTGGAAAGGGTGGGGTGGGTTTTGTTGGGTTGGTTGTTTTTGGGGTGTTGGGGGGTTGGGGGGTGGTTTTGTGTTGTTGTGGATATGTTTTGGAGGATTTGGGTAGGTTAGGATGAAGGAGTAAGGGTGTTTGTGGGGTGTGGGTAGTTGGTGTGTAGGATTTTTGATTGGGGTTGTTTTGATTTAGGGGGGGGTTGGTTTGGTGTTTGTTTGGGTTTTGGATTGGTTATGTGTTTGGAATATATTAGTTTTTATTTTAGTTTTTGTTTTGGATATGGGTTATGGGGGGTGGTGGGGGTTTTGGGTTGGAAAGGGGGGGGGGTGTGGGATTGTTTTTGGGGGTGATTGATTTATGTTGAGGGGTGGGCTGGGTGTGTGGGTGGGGTAGTTGGTTGGGTGTGTGTGTTGTTTAAAGTTGGGTAGGTGGGTGGGTGGGGGGAAAGTTGTTTTGGGTGGATAGTTTGAATGTGATTAGGTTTTGGTTGGTTATGTGTGATAGTGTAATGTTTAGTGGGAGAAGTAGTTTAGGATTGGAAGGAATATATATTAGGGGTTTATGGGGGGTGTGGTTTGGGAATAAATGATATGTATGGAGTGAATATATGACTATAAGATTTTATAATAAAAAAAAATTATAAAGTTTGAGAATAAAGGGGGTTTTTGGTGAGTGGGATGAGGTTGGGGTTGATGTGATGTGGTAGGAAGGAAGAATAGAGAGATATATATATAAAAATTTGTAGGGAAGGTGGGATGAAATGAAGGAAGAGAGATTTAGGAGAGGGTGTGGTGTGGTTTTGATTAGATTTGTTGGGGGGTAGAGATTTATTATGTTGTTGTTTTTTGAATGTGGGGGGGTGAGTGAATGTTAATGATTGTATAGTTTGGTGTGGATTAAATTTGTGGTGGGGGGTAGTGTTGGGAATTTGGTTTGGGGAGTGTTGAGAATAATAGGGGATGATAGTGGATTTGTGGGTATGTTAATTAATTGTGTTGAGAGATTTGGGGATTTAGAAATTTGGTGGATTATTTATAGTGAGGGGGAGGGGTAATTGATGGGATTGATTTAGGGGGGGATTGATTAAGGAAAGGGAGGGGGTGTGATTTGATGTTGATTTAGGATGGAATTGAATATAGGGATTATTTAGGGGTGGTTTGGGGGGATAGGTTAAAGTGAGATAGGGGGGGGGGAGGGAGGGAGGGTATTTGTAGGAAAAGAGAGTTGATGGGGGTTAGGGTAGTTATAGTTTTGGGGTGTTTGATGGTGATTGGGTAGATTTTATGGTTGTGTGAGATTGATTAGATTGGGGTAGGGGAGTATAGGGTATGGTTTGGGGTAGGGGGGGGGTTGAGGTTTGGAGTAGGGATGTGTAGAGGGGTAAGGTTAGTTTATTATAGGATGGGGGGGGTATAATTTTAGGAATGGGTGGGTTTTAGGAGTGGTGGTGAAAAGAGTTTTTAGATGATTGGTAGGGGTGATTTGGAATGTAATGTAAGAAGGGATGAGGGGGATGGTTGGTAGGATGGGGGGGGGTGGGTTGGGGGTTATAGTTAAGATGGGTGGGAGGTGGGTTTTGAGGGGTGGGAATTTGATTTATTGATTGATGGTATGGGGGGTGTTGTGTGGTATTGAGGGTTTTGTATGGGGGATGAATTGAGATGTAGGTTAGGTTTTGGGTTATTTGGATTGATTGGGGGGTTGTGTGGTTTTATGGGAATTGATTATTTAAGGGGTGGTAGTTGATGTTTTTGGTGTTTTTTAGTGAATTTGGTTGTATTTGTTTTGAGGGGGTATGTGGTGGAGGGGGATTGGTTTGGTGTGAATAAGGGTGGGGGGGGGGGGGGGGGAATTGATGAGGGTGGGTTTGGATGAGTTTTGGTGATGTTTATATGGTTGAGGTGGGGGTTTTTGTGAGAAAGTTTATGTGGTTTGTAATTGTGTTGGGTTTTAGAGGAGGATGGTAGGTGGGTTGGGAGTATGGGGGGGGATGTGGGATAATTGTTTGTTAGGTTTTTTTGGGGAATGTATTAGGGTTTGGGGGTTGTTTTTTGTGGGGTGAGGATTGTGAGTGGAATGTAGGTGGGGGGTTTGTGGGATTAGGTGGTAATAATATGTTTTAGGTTGGGGGTGTTGGTTTGGGGGTTTGGGATATTTTGAATTGGATTTTATTGGTGGGTAGGGGGGGTTATGGTTGGGATTATGTGTGTTTTAGGGGGGGGGTTGGTGTGGGTTGGGTTTGGGGAGGGAAGGGGGGGTGGGGTGTTTTAAATTGGTTGTTTGGGTGGATGGTGGAGTGGGGGGTGGGTTTAGGGGTATGTTTGTGGGGAGGGTGGGGGGGGGTGGGTTATGGTGGTGGGTTGGTGGTGGGAGGTATTTTATGTTTTTTTGTAGGATGGTAATGGGGGTGAGGGGGGGGTGTTTGGGGAGGGATGTTGTGGTGAGGAGTGAGTATTAGGGTTGATTGAGGGGGGGGTGAGGGGAGGTGGGATGTTGGAGTGAGATGTTGAGTGAGAAGGGGGGGTTTTAGTAGTGTTAGATGGTGTTTGTTAGGGAGGTGAGTGATTGTGATGTGGTTGGGGGGGTTATGGGGGGGTATTTTGTAAGGGGTGGGGGGTTTGGTTGGGGGGGGTTTGGGGATGGGGTGGTGATTTAGTGGGGGGTGGGGGGGATGTTGGGGAATTTGGGGGGGGGATTGGGGGGGGGTTGTTGTAGTTTTGGGGATATTTTGTAATGGTGAGAGGTTGTAGAATTGTGGGTTTTGAGATTGTGGTGTTTTATTGAGGTTGGGGGATGAGTGTGGGGTGGTGAGGGAGGGTGGTTTAGAAATATTTTAATGTGGATTGTAGTTGGAGGGGTGAAATTGGTTAGGGGGGGGGGAAAGTGAAGTTGGTATTAGAAAGATTATAATTGGGTTTGGGGGGTTAGGAGGGGGGAGTAAGGAAGTTTTGAAGATAGATTGGTGTAATAAGTGAGTTGAGTATGAGTGTTTTTGTGGATGAGATGATTTTAATTATGGGTGGGGTGTGATTTTCAGAGAGGAGATGAGGAGAGGAATGATTAGGTATATGATAGAGTGGGGTAGTTGATATTAAGTGGATAAGGGGGTTTTGGAGTGATGGTGGGGATAGAGGTTTTAGATGGGTTGGGGGGGAAGGGAATTGGTGGGTTAATGGGGGTATAATGATGGTTGGGGAGGGGTTTTGATTAAGAAGGTAGAGATAGGATGGGAGGAGAAAAGAGGGGGATGAGTGGGGGATAGGGGGGTGTGGGGGGGGTTTTTTGTAGTGGGATTGATGGGGGGGATTGTGGGGGAAGGAGGGTGAAATTGGAGGTGAGAAGGTGTTTATGTTTAGAGAGAAAGGTTTTTGGGTTTATTTATAGTGTTGGGATGTGATATTAGGATAATTGGTTTGTGGGTTTTGATTAGTTGTTTTGGTTTGGTTTGGTTTGGTTTGTAGATTAGGGGATATTTTGTAGGGGGGGGGGGGGTGGGTAGATTGGGGAGTTGGATTGTATGGAATGAGATTGTGATGGTTGAAAAGTTTTTGGGGATAGGTGGTTTTTAGTTGAGGAGGGTGTTGAGTTGATTAGGTTTTTTTATGGGGGGGAGGGGGGAAGTGGGGGGGGGTGGGAATGTTTTATAGAGTTTTTGGGGTGGGAGGGTGGGGGGGGTGGTATTTTGGTTTATGGGGGGGGTGTGGTTTTGATTAATTTGTGGAATGGGGTAGTTTTGGTGGAGTGTTAAGATTTGGGGTGGATTTTGTTTTTTGTGGGGGGGTTTGGGGGGGGGGGGATGGTTGGATGGTAAATTGGAATGTATTTAAGGATTGTATTAGGGTTGTTGTGGGGAATTGTTTTGTAGGGTGGGGGGGTTGTGGGGTGGGGGTGATGGATTTTTAAAGTATTTTTTAGAGTTTTATGGGGTTTGGGTTGGTTTTGGGATTTAGGGGTGTGAATTTGGGTTGGTGTTTTTGGGGTGGGAGGTTTTATAGGTTGGGGGGGGTTTTGGGGTTGTGGGGGGATTTTGAAGTATTATGTGGTTTTGTATGATTTTGGAGTTGAGGGGGTGTAAATGTGGGAGTTTGTTTTTGGTGTGGGGGTTGGTTTGTGGGTTGGGGGGGGTTTTGGGGTGGTGGGGATGGATTTTTTAGAGTTTTATGGGTTTTGATGGATTTTGGGGGTTGAGGGGGGTTGTAAATGTGGGAGTTGGATTTTTGGTTGGTTGGGATTTTGTTAGGTGGGGGTGGGGGTGGGGGTGGGGTGAGTTTAAGAGGGTTGGGATTTGGGGTAGGAGGATTTGGTATTGTTGTGGGGATTGTTTGGGATGATTAGGTTAATATTGTGAGTTGATGGTGGGAGGGGGGGGGTGTGTGGGGTTTGGGGGGGTGGGGGGTGGTGATTTTAGGGTATTTGGGAGATTGGGAGTGGGGGGGGGGGGGGGGGATTGGTGGTGATTGGGGATGATTTATTGTGGGTGGGTTTTTTTTTTTAGGATTGTGTGGGGGGGTGGGGTTGTGGAGGATAGTGATTTTGGGGAGGGATTAATTTAGGTGGGGGGTTGGTTTTGTAGGTTTGGGGTTTTTTTTGTGGGGGGTTTTATTTGTTTTTAGGTGGGATTTGTTGGGTATTTTTGGGGGTGTTTTTTTTTGGTGAAGGGGGGGGGGTGGTGTGAAGTATATAAGGGGGAAGGGGGGTTTGAATGTGTTATGGGTTTTGATTTTAGGGTTTTGTTTGGGGGGTTTTGGGGTTTTAAGATTGTGGGTTATGAGAGTATTTTGGGATGGGGGTGTTATATATTTGAATTTGTTTTGTGAATTTGAGAAGGAGGGATATTTTGGGTGAGGGGGGGGGAAGAAGGAATTTTGTTGGTTTGAGGGGGGGGGGGGGGGATGGTGGTAAGTATGATGGAGAGTGGTGTGTTTTTGGGGTTTTGGGGAGGGGGGGGGTTGGGGGATTATTTAATTGGTTTTTTTTTGATGTTGGAGGAGGGATGGGGATGAATTGGGTGAGGAGATTTTGGTTTGGGTGTGGGGGGGATTGGGGGGGTTTTTTTTTTGTTGTTGGGATTTTTGGATGAGGTTATAGGGTTTTTGGATGGGGGGTTTTAGTTTTGAGGTGTAAGGGAGGGGTGGTTTTTTAAGTGAAGTATTGTGGGGGTTGATGGGAAGATTGTTTGGATATGTTTATGGATTTTTTGAATATGGGGGGTAGTTTAGGGAGGTGTGGGATTTTGGATGGTGTAGGGTGTGGGGGGAAGGTATTTTGGGGGGTTGTGTGGGGAGTTGGTGTGTAGGGGGGGGGGTGGGTAGGGGGGATGGGGGATGTTTGAATGGGTGGGGGTTTGGTAGTGGGTGGGGGGTTGGGATGTATTGTTGGTGTGGGGGGTGGTTGTGGGGTGGAATGGGTGTGGTTTGGGGGGGGGGGGGGGTAGAGGTTGTGGGTGGGGGTGGTTGGGAGGGGGTGGAATGGGTGGTGGGGGTGGGTGGTGGGGAAAATTTGTGTAGGTGTGGGTGTTTGTTGGGGTGTGGGATATGGGGTTTGGGTGGGGGTGGGGAGGTGATGAGTAATTATGTGTAGGGATGGGGGTGGGGGGTGTTGGGTGGTAAGGTTTTTTTTGGTTGTTTGTTTTGTTTTTGTGGGGAAATGTGAATGGGGTGGTATGATGGGGGGTTTAAGGATTAGAGGGAGTTGTATAGTTTGGGGGGTTTTGGAGGGAAATTTTTGTGGATTGTAAATGGGGGGATGGTAATTGGAGATTTAGGGTGTTTATGTGTTTTTGAGTTTTGGATTTTGAGGAGGGGTATGGGTTTGGGATATAGGATTAGTGGTATGAGGAAAGTGGGTATAGGGGATTGGGGGTGTTAGTTGTGTTTTATGATTGAGATTAGGGATGGTTTTAGGGGGGGGATTTTTGTGGAATGGGTTATGTTTGGTTGGGTTGAGGTTTAGGAAGATAAGGGTGATAGGGATTTTTAGTGAGAGAAGGTGAGAGAGGGTGGGTTTGTATATATGGAATTGTGGGGATTTAAAGAGGAGTATTGATGTTGGGGTATATATATAGATAATGGGGAATTGGTAAATAAAATGAGTGTTTTTAGGGTGTGTTGGTGTGTGTAGTAGGGTGTGAGTTGTGAGGAAGGTGAAGGTGTATAATAAATAAAAATAGATTAGGTTTAGGAGGTGGGAAAGAGAGGTATATATATGTGAAGGAGTGGGGTGGTGGGTGATGAAAGGGTATGGGAGTGGGGAGGGTAATGGGAAAAAGGGGTGGGGGAGGAAGAGTGTGGGGATTGAGGGGGTTGAGTTTGAGTGGTATTTTGTGTTTGTTGTGTGGGTTGTTAAGGATTGTGAGTGGAATATGGGTTTATGGTGGGTGGTTGTTTTTGGGTGTATTATTATGGGGTGTTTTGATGTTGGGTGATAGGTGGAGTATGTTTGGTTGTTAGGATTGTTGGGTGTTGTATAATTGGAATTATGGGTGGGAGGGTTGATTTTGTGAGGGGAGTAGAGGGGGTGTTTTGGGATGGGAGGAGGGTGTGAGAATGGTTTGTTTGTGGTGTAGGTTATAAATGGTAGTGGGTTGTAAGGGGTTGGGGGGTGTGGAATAGTGGTGGGTGTGGGGTTTTGATATAGGGGTGGGATGGGATGGGGGTTTGGGGTGGGTGTGTGGGTGGGGGTGTAGAGTGTGGATTAGGGGGTATTAATGGGGGGTATTGTAGGTTGGGGGTTGGTTGATGTATGTTTAGGAGTTTTTAGGATTTTAATGAAATAAATGAGTTTATTAATAGTTTTTATATATAATTCAATGTATGGTATTAAGTAAGTGTAAGAGAAATGGGGAGGGATTGGGAAGGGAGGGGTTTTGAGGTAAGAGAGTGGGGTAGGAATATTTAGGAAGTGATTAAAGATATAAAGAAAAAAAAAAAGATGAAAGATGTAATGGGAATGTGAGAGGGGTGATTTTGGTATATAGTAAGTTTGAAGGGGTGTGGAGGTTGTGGTGGTTTTTGGTTTTATAATAATATTGGGTGGTTGTGGGGTGGGGTGGTGGGGGGAGGGTAGTGGTATGTGATTGAGTTGAGGGGGTTAGTAGGGGGAGAATAGTGGGAGAGAGGGGGGTGGATAAGATGGAGTTAGGGGGGAAAGGTGGTGTGGGGATTGTGGGGGGGATTGGTTGTGTGGAAGTTAGGGTGGGGATGATTTGGTTTGGGGGGGGTGTATGGGTTGTAGGTGTGGGGGGAGGGGATAAAAAAAATATAAGATGGTTTGTTGGGTGGGAGTATGGTGGTGTTTGATGAGTGTATTTGGTTAGTGGTGTTGGGGAAAGATGGGGTGTGTGAGGGTAGGGGGTGTGTGTAAGGATGTTGAAGGGGGGTGGGGGTTGGTAGGGGGGGGAGAGGGGGTGGTGTTGGGGTTGGGTTTTAATTGAGGATTGTGATTAGTGGGGTTTATAGTGTGTTTTGATTGAATTTAGAGGGTTTTTTATGGTTGTTTAGTAATGTGGTGATTTGGGTATGGGGGGGTAGGGTGTTGAGGTATTTTGTGTGTGGGTAATAAATATTAGTTTTTAGTTTGATGGGGTTGTGGTTTTGATTTTGAAGTGGTTGAGGTGGGGGGTTTGTTATTGGAATGTTAGTTGGGGGGATTTTTGTTAGATTTGGGGGGAGAGGGGTGGGAATTGTTGTATTTTTATGTTTAATTTTATTGTGTTGTTTGGTGGGTGGGTGGAGGTGAGTGGTGGGGGTATAAATTTGTTATTTTTAGGGTGGATTTGTGTTTTTTGATTTTAATAATTTGGTTATTATGTGATTAAATTTTAAAAAATTTATAATGGAAAGTTTGGATGGGTTGAGGGTAGGGTAGG
>NW_026292863.1:0-50000 GCF_016801865.2 Culex pipiens pallens | reverse complement strand
TACGGTGCCCCTGCAGCAAAAGGTTGAAACAGACACGAAAAATCACGTTGAGACTAAAATATTAATTCAAAATTTTCGTTGCAACATTCGTTGCAAATTTTGATGCTGATTTTACTCCAAGAATATTTGAGATATATTATTAATAGTTCGTTTTGTTGCTGATATTACATTTTTAATTGTTTTTCATATCATTCAATGTGTGAGCGATAGACCTGATGCACCCAGCTGGTACATGATGTTTCTTCTGCTCACGATCGTTCCAAAGTTGCGTTGCTTTGACGATACGATCTTTCGTTGCACGACACATCGGTGAAACAAATAGCTTTACAGACGTACAGACATGCCTCGGTTTAGCACCGCATATGGGGGATGCAAAACCGAGGCACAGAGCTTATGGGATTTTGGCTATATGGGAGACATTGGCTATAATCGTATGAAAACTCATGCAAACATAAAAAAATTATAGTGTTCTGGAATCGAGATGAAGTCATCTATCCATTTAAATTATAATTTCATGAAAATTTTCTTAAAAATACGTATTTTTCCTGTATTTTGAAAATGCATTTTTTTCTCTAAAGAAACCAAAAATATATTGTTATTGAAATATGGGTGTCAAATGATCTTTTTTTTCATACGAATGTTAAATCATGTTTTTTAAACACTCAAAATTTTCACAAAACTACGTATTTTCGAGAAAATACTCAAAATTTCCGTTTTACAATGTGGGTATCAAACGATCGGGATTTTTTCATACATTTCGAATGTAATAACAACATTTTTTTTAAATATTAAAAATTTTCACAAAACTACGTATTTTCGAAAAAAAATACTCAAAATTTCCGTTTTTACAATGTGGGTATCAAACGATCGGGATTTTTTCATTCATTTCGAAAGTTTTAACTACATTTTTTGAAAATACTCAAAATTTTCACAAAACTACGTATTTCAGAAAAAATACTCAAAATTTCAGTTTTTACAATATGAGTATCAAACGATCGAGATTTTTTCATACATTTCGAATGTAATAACAACATTTTTTTTACGAGGCAGCTGAACGAATCAAAACCGGGGCAGTGCTAAACCGAGGCGTGCAAAACCGAGGCATGTCTGTATCAAATTGCATTATTGTTGACCTTGTCGAGCTAAGCAAAAATCATATACAAATGAGCTCATTCTGTTCAGATTCTTCATTCGATTAGTGCACTTCGTTTAAACTTGTTTTGCAGATAATCAGGTGCAAGTAAAGTTCGATAACTATTTTTGAGTAAGACATTCCAACTATTCTGATTCCATTCTAGGATGGAGCTGAATGCAACCGAAATCTCCAACGGGATGTGGTCATGTTTCCTAGTTGCCGGCGAGTTGGCACAAGTTGAGCAGAAGATCAAGTCTTATCGCTCAAACGATGAGGTCATTTCCTTTATTCGTGGAGTGATGGATAAGCATAAATTGATGAAGTTTATCAAACTGAGAGGCGACCCGAAAAGCAATGCCAGGGCAATCGACTGTCGAAAGCGTGGAAACGAATACTTTCACCCAAGAATCCGACAGTACATAAAAGCTGTTGAACTGTACAACGAGAGTATTGCGCTGGCTGCGGACAACTCGGAAGCATTGGCGATGGCGTACGCAAACCGATCGGCCATTTGCTTCGAACTGAAGGAGTACGCTGACTGTCTGGAGAACATCCGGTTGGCCCGGGAGAATCCGTACCCGGCTAATTTATTGCCCAAAGTTAGAGCAGCGTGAAGAGGCTTGCAAAGTACTGATGAACAAAGGGGATTATGAGAAACCCAAGACCGATCAGCCTATTGAGCCTAAACTGAGTTACAAATCGAATCCAAGAATACCTAACATTGCCGAATGTCTGGAGCTGGTCCAAGATGAGAAATTTGGACGTTACTTGATCACTAATCGTGACCTTAAGGCAGGTGATGTGATTGCTCTTGAGAAACCATTTTCTAAGATTCTGGATACCAATTTGCGTTATATGAACTGCAACTATTGCCTGGATGACAATTTTCTCATTCTGAAGTCATGTTATGGCTGCACAATTGCAATGTTTTGCTCTGATGAATGTCAACAGAAAGCAATGGAAGAATATCATCGCTTCGAATGTCCAATCCTGCAGGACATTCACAGGTTGGTCGAACACGTTCTTGTCCCTGCTCTAAGGTTAACAATTAAAACCCTTACCACGTTCAACTTCGATTTGGAGGCACTGCGACTGTTAATGGAATCTGATGGAAAAATACTCCAAACGCCCTCGATATGGACTGGACTTCAATCGACCCGAAAGAAACGTACGGAATAGTGTACAATTTGGAATCTCATCGAGACAAACGATCCCCGAACCACCTGGGACAATATGCTATAAATGCCATTATTATGAGTGAAATACTTTTGCAGCGTACAAAGATACGCGATAACTGCAAGAACTCTAACGCACTTCGTAATATCACCGAGTTACTTATTATGCATCATGCCATGATACTTCCTGTGAATTCATTTGGATTATCGTTCGAAGACTACGAAGACAAGGCCTGCAAAAGAAAAGTTCTGATGGAAGGCATTTATCCCATTTTAAGCATGATCAATCATTCATGTGCACCAAATTCCCAACCTATGCATGGAAGCGATGATAATTTGGCTCTTTATATTCTACGACCCATAAAAAAAGGCTCTCCTATAACAAGAAGGACCGCGAGGTTAATTTTTCAAAATTGATTTAAAAAACCAATTTAAACTTTTTGTGGTCGTACAACGGGTCATTGTACTCAGAAAAATAAGCTTTATCGCTGTAAACAATAATATCAGCAATCTAAGCTTCATTTTAGGACCCAATTGTTTACAAGCTATTGTTCAGCCTGAACCAATTCATAATTGATTAAATTGGAGAAATAAACTTAAGTGAATACTACAAGTAAATCTATTCAAAAATAAAACATTCCGAAAAAATCCTCTTCCATGATCTTTGATTTGAAAAGAGAGTGAAGTATTTTTAATTCTAAAAACTTAACATTTTTCGAAAAATTTCACCTTAATATGCTTATAACTTGAAAATAGTGCTCTTTATCAAAAATGTGTAAAGTCATTAAAAATTGTAATTTTTTACGTCTAAACATGATGTTTAAAATTTTAAAATATCAAAAATTTCGAAAATTTCAAAATACGCATTTTTAGAGTTAAAAAGTGATAAAAAGTCAAATTTTATGCCTGCAGTTTTTGTACTTTTTTTGGTTGTCAAAAGACAAGCTACACACCAGATTTTAGGCTGCAATTTCAGCAGAATAAACAACTGAATGCAAAGCGATTTAGTAATCATCACTTTTGTTGAAATTTGGCAATGATATATCTGGAGCAACATTTGAAAGGGGCGGTACGACATTGCTCTTACGGCCTTTCATTACACGCGGGGAAGAAAGGCCGTAAGAGCAATGTCGTACCGCCCCTTTCAAATGTTGCTCCAGATATCATATCTGGAGCAACATTTGAAAAGGGCGCACAAGCATTTTGACAGCTAGAACTATTTTGCAAAATCCGAGATAACACATAACTATTTAACAAAACCCGCATTGTTGATAGATAGCTGGAGACGCCAGCTATTGTTTAACACTTAGAGTTTTGTGAAAAAGTTAAAATTAGCATGAGAATTAGCAAAACGGTTCAAACTGTCAAAATGCTTATCCGCCCTTTTCTCGTGTTGCTGTTTACAAAATCATTGACGAAAAATCAGTAAGCAGTAAATCTGCAATAAATCTGTCAAACTGAAATTTGACTTATGACTTACTGTTTGAACGCAGCCAAGTTAAAATCAAATTTAAGACGTGATGTGTTTGATTTTGAAATATTTTCTAGTTATCTTAAGCAACAAAGGTAAGAAACATATGAAAAACAAATGCCTATACACTCAAACCCCGATGGTTTGACACCAACTGTTGTCAAACTAACGGGGTCACTTTTTAGTTTGACACCCCTTTTACACGGAGTTCACACGCACTACCAAACGTTTGTTTTGATAGTGTGCGTGAGCGCCGTGTAAAAAGTGACAGTTCGTCACTTTTTAATTTGACTTTGACCAACCAACGGGGTACAAACTAAAAAAGTGTCAAACGAAAAAGTTACCATGACATGAAATGGCATAAAAGCAAATCAAGATTAACCGAAAAACTAGCAACGATTACTGAATCTCTAGCAAATAATCTGTCAAACTAACAAAAGAATATGTTACTGAATTTTAAGCAAAACAAACTTTAATTTTTTTTTGCTGAAATTTCAGCTGTTTAAACAACCGTTTTACTGAAATTTCAGCCAATCATCTGTCAAAATGACAAATATCAATACACTCAAACCCCGATGGTTTGACACCAACTTTTTAGTTTGACACCCCTTTAACACGGAGTTCACACACACTACCAAACGTTTGTTTTGATAGTGTGCGTAAGCGCCGTGTAAAAAGTGACAGTTCGTCACTTTTTAGTTTGACTTTGACCAACCAACGGGGTACAAACTAAAAAAGTTTCAAACGAAAAAGTGACCAACCACCGGGGGTTGAGTGTAAACTGAGAATTCAGGAAAATCTAAATTGCTGAATCATCTACTGAAATTTTAGTTGATGAATATTCAGTGAAACTTTACTGAGTTTCAGCGAAAAAAATTGGTGTGTAGGACAATTTTTGACTTGTTTTACAGTGCACATTTCTAGAGTTTTTTTTGAAAAGGTCCTATAAACAAAATTTTCAATTTCTTGACTTTTTTTTGATAAGGTCCTATAAACAAATGTAAACATTGAGTGTATCCCGCTTACTCCGATCGACTTTGACATAAGGTGTGAAAGGGATACACTCAATGTTTACATTTGTTTATAGGACCTTATCAAAAAAAAGTCAAGATTTTTGCTTTTTGGGTGTTTTTAGAACCGCCTTGAGTCAGGGGTATTCAAAAACACCCAAAAAGCAAAAAGCGAAAATTTTTTTTATAGGACCTTTTCAAAAAAAACTCGAGATTTGCTTTAAAGAGCATTATGTGAGCAGGTATATTGCCTGTTTACAAATTCACATTGGCCCATTTACTTAATTTAGCTTGACATGAGTAATTTCAAGAGAAGCACTTTTTCCGTGCACCACGAAACCCTACAACAGTTCGGTCACAAACTGACAGCTGTCAACAAAGTCTTCGTGTTCTCTCTCTCTCTCTTATTCAATCAATCCATCCCACTCTCTCGCCCTCTCTCGCAATCGCGAACTGAAAATGGTAAAAGTGGCTTCGTTGCTGGGCCAACGGTGTATTTTGTGCAAAATTTAGGACTAAATCCGGATCGGAACCGGGCGAACCCGTCGTCAAAGTGTTGCGCAAGGTGAGCCGAGTGCGGGGGTGGTGTTTTTGGACGGGGGGAGGTGGTCTAAAGTGGCGAAATTTCGGATTCAAAAGTGGGTGCTCCAAAATGGACATTTTTCTGCTGCTGCTGCTGCTGCTGCAAGAGGAAGTTTCACGTCACAGACAGAAGCCAGGTTATAAATTTCGGGCGGAGGAGGCCAAAATAAAAATGGTCGTCGTCCGCTGGCCGTGGCGGAATGCTCCAGCTTGGGGTGGAAAAATTAAAAGTTGTGCTTATTTAGTGGAAAATCGTCGAGGTTTTTCCGCAAAGTTGAGGCTGCGGCGAGTGGAAATTTCTTAAGGCGTCACCATTTTTGCTCTCGACATGCATAAAACTAGGGCACGAGAGGTGAAAGAGAGGGAGGAGACGCTGCCCCCGGGGGGAGGTGGTGACCGCGAGAAGAAAAAGCATAAAAAATATGAACCAGCCTGCTGCGAAGTGAAGTGAACGAAGTAGTGTGGTGATTGCGTGTGGTGGGGTGTGTGTGTGTTCAGTAAGATTTGCCAAAAACCGGCTTTTTCGGGGAGGTTTTGCACCTGAGAGTAATGAAAAGAGAAGGTTTTGAATTTGAAAAGAGTGTTGAGCATCGAGAAACCAAATAAAAACATAACTATTTGAATTCTATAGAAATCTTTCAAAACAAAAATAACTAAAAATATGACTAAAAAATTACATGATAAGTTTGGTAAACGCTAGACTTCCTTCAACATATTATGCATTCAAGCTACTTGAATTTCACATCCGTGTTAGGGGAGCTCCTTTTAGTTGGCCAATTTTACGTATTCTAGGTACTTGACCTTCCCGGCAGTGTTAGGGAAACGCTCATTTAGCTCTCAATTTCTCTCCATTTTGACAACATTTTAAGACATTGAATTGTTTCGATAGTTAAACTATTTTGTGTCTATTTAAAGTTAAACAGATAATTATTGAAATCTAGAGTTTTTTTTAATGGTCTCATAACTATGTGTTTCAATTTTTAACAGTAATTTGCAAAAGTTATGAGAAAAAGTCAAACCAACCCTAGAAAATTATGGCACAATTTAAAGTGCTTCAAAAGACCTTTCAAATGCACTTAAGACAATTGGAATTGTTCAAGTTTTACGAAAATGCAAGCAAGTTTAAGATTTTTAGAGATTAAATTAAAAAAACATGAAAATATGTAAACACGCAAATTCGCGGAGAACATAAATTCAAAGCATTAATACTTTCTAAATTTGTAATGATTTTTTGATTTTATTCACAAATTCAACAACTCAAAAATTTCTAATATTCTTAAGCTATCAATTTAGAGATTTAAAGTTTTAAGAAATTAAAATACACAATTTCAATAAATGAAATACAAATTCTTTTAAAAAAAAAAAGACGTCTGACCGAAAAATCAGGAGGCAATTCAGTTGCATTCAGTTGATTGCAACTCTATTTTTACTAAACATTTGACAGTATTTTATAAAACAAAAATATTTTTTTGTCTCTGAAAATAACTATCATATGTGAAGCTTTTTTTTAATACGCAGCAAAAACTATCCATTAATGCTTTTCACATTTTTACATTGACATGCTAGTGTAAAAAACAAGAAAACGATAAATGTCTAAAATAAAATTCCGGAGTGATTTCCCTGGAGAGGAGCCACACGTTGCCGTCGTTTCAGGGCTATTTGCCAAGATGGTTTCCGATGTTGATATATATCACACATTTATTTTATATTTATATACTTGTGTTGATAGAAATCACAACTTTTATACTATGTAAAATTGCAAGATATTGATTTTTTTTATTTGCATCTCAATATTTTTGTTTGTAAAATCTGGTAGGAACAGGTTTAAATCTTTTTGATACATCGTTAGCTTAGGTAGAAATTCATAAAGCAAAGCAACGCTTACGCACAACAGTAAAAGAGGCCTCTTCTATGCATTGAGATTTTTCTCTTTTTTAAAAGTGGGTGTTAGGTTAGGATTTGGTATTTTGATAATTGAGTTTTTTTGCAAGGCACTCAGAATAGTTAATTTTTTTTGTAACTTTAGGTTGTTTAATAGTTCCAGACTCTATCTATGTGTAAGCGAGTTAAGTAATGCTATCAGAATCTCTGATTTCAATTTATGTGGTCTAATAATAACCATTCAGAATTGTCAAAAAATCCATAGAGTCTCGATCAATCAATAATGAAATGATATCGGACAAAATTCGTTAATCTGTTGAACTAACGGTTTTAGGATTATGGTTGTATCGACCATTGTTGCGAATCGAGGATCTACTGGAGTTTTGACGATCAAATGGAGCCTAACATTTCAAAGGGACACATGGGTTTTGTGAACAGGAGTGTATCTCTTTCACTCAAATGACAGTTTACATAAAGTATGATAGGGATACACTCTTGTTTGCAAAGCTTGTGTGCCCTAATGAAATGTAAGGCATGAATTAGTCGTCTTAACAACGAGTGTTTAGCTTGTAAAATATGAACGTTTCAATAATGTTTATTGTTTTTGGAAGCAGCAAAACAGGTTTAAAAACTAGGTAAAGGAATGTTTGGATTTGTAATTAAAATTTCGAGGATTTGAGATTCAAGTTACTTTCAGACAGTTTAGTTGAGGTTGTTGATTCAAGTTGCTTAGCTTTTCTGAAATGAATAATTGGGCATAAATTATTAGTTAAATTGGTTTAATTAGTTAAAGTGTACTATTTCATTGGCAGATCTGCTTCTAGTTGTAATGTACGACAGACAAGACTACTGACGGACGCGACAGAACGGGGGCCAGAATAAAGGCCTCAAGATTTATGTTCCCGTGACAAATTAGTTTTCATCTTTTATTTTCCAGTAGATATATTTGATTTCCTTTGAATTTGAAATACATTATAGGTTCCATTTGTATAAATTTCAAATTAGTTTTTGATTGAATCATAATTTCATATTTCCTTTATTCAGTTTTAAAGTTAGATAAACGTAACTGCTCAAGTCATCCAAGTTCTTACTACTCACACCTACACTTATTTTCTTTCACCTTCCCCCTCCCGATCCCCTATATCTTCCGGTGGTGTTCATTTTGTATGCAATACTAGTTCGGCCACTACCCTTTTTTCCACAAGAAACCGGACTTGGACTGACTTGAGGCCGCGTCCCCCACCTTGCTCCGTAAAACGAAAACGAAACGAAAATAAAATTCCGGAGTGATTTAAGCGTAATATTCAATGTTTGGCCCTTTTAAAATGTAAGTCTTAATTTAAATATTTTCAAAATATTTTTTTCGAAAGGATCGGAAAATTTCACGAATGTTTCATGTTTTAACATTTAAAATCGGACCATTAGTTGCTGAGATATCGATATTAAAAAATGGTGGGTTGTTTGGGTTAGACTTAGAAAACTTCAATTTTCGTGTTTCTTTTTCTTAAAGCGGCTCTATCTCAGCAACCCGAGGTCCAATCTTCAATGTCTCTTAGACAATTTTATAGCAAATTTTCTGAACTTTTCAAAAAATATTTTTAGAAATGGTCGCTCATGGTTACTATTTTTTTTAAATCGAAAAACTGCAAATATTTTGCTAAAATCAAACTTTTGGTGGCTATATCTTGAAAACGGAGCCCTTTATCAAAAAAAAATGTAGAGTAGTTTTCGATTGCAAATTCAATTTTGCATTAAAAAATAACTCCAAATTTGTTTTTGCATGAAATTTCGATTTTTTCCAAAAATCACTATTTTTTCAAAACAATAATAACTTGGCGGCAGATTTTTTGACCATGTTTCTCTATGGCTCAAAAAGTTGCGGATTTTTGTCTCCTAAAACATATAAAAAAATCTCGAAAATCAAAAAATACGTATTTTGGGAAATTGAGTTTAAGTGAAAAAAAATCTGCAAAAAAAATTTCCGTGTACCTATTTTTTTCTTAATTGTCCTCAACAATACCTACAACTTTGGCGAAGACACCAAATTGGTCAGAAAATTCACTTAAAAGTTACAGCTGTTTGAATATTTACATACCATTTTTGTATGGACACCGGCCAAAATTGTATGGGGACTTGTATGGGTGAACCAATGACACAAAATAGCTTATTTGGTCACAAAGTTTGAGCCAAATAAAAAAAATACAAAAAATAAAAATGGTCGAAATCGGCCGATTTCGTAGACAGTTGTTCATATAGTATAAAAGTGCCAATTTAAATTTAAAACGTGTATGCAATCGTTGGTACTATTTTTGTTAATGAATATTTCCAGGGTTTTTTTAAAGGTCCTATAAGCTATTGTCTTTCATATGTTTATAGGACCTAATTAAAAAAAGTCGAGATTTATATTTTTATCAAACATTTTTAGCAACATATTAGAGTTCAAGAGTTTAAAAAGTAAATATCACGTTATTCAATTAAAAACTAATCAAATTTACATTTGAAACCTGTGTAGAGTTTGTTTGCCATAGTCTAATACCTCCTTGATACGTCTTTAAGGCAATAGGATCCTAAAGCCCTATGATTGTTATGTACAACCATTGATGATCCTTTTTTCATTTAGGTGCAAATAAAATATAATTGATTGTACTCAGAAACATAAGCTTCATCGTTGTAGGTAAATAATAATGTCAGCGATGTAAGCTTTATTTCTGGATTTTCAGTTTATTATGTCGATTAAAACATTTAACTTATTAATTTTCAGTCGCACTTAAATACCCTGGGCCTTGTAAAGTCAAGGGGCATGATTTGATCCTAGTGCATTAGTTAAAATTTGGGTATACATTCTTTTTTATAAGCACTATGGACACCACTTCATGCTACGAGAACTCGCTTTGTCGCAGCTCCAGGGCTTAAGCGTTGACCGATAAGCTGTCTTCGTGAACTAGGTAGTTCTCCGATAGTGAAAATATCACAATTGCACAAGACACCGCTGCTTCTGTGACTTTTTCACTATCACAATGTGGGATTTAGGTGGGACTTTAGGATAGTACAATATTGATTTGTTGCTTAGCATTAGCATTTAAAATAAATCTGTATGCTTTCCAAATCTATTTGATGATAAATTTAGTTGCAATTGTTAAGTTAGAGTAATGCTGTCATTAAACTTTGATTGATGTAGAATACTAGGCATTCGTTTATGTCAAATTGTTCATAGAGTCTCGATCAATCAATAATGTAATGATATCGGACAAAATTCGTTGATCTGTTGAACTAACGGTTTTCGGATTATGGTTTTATCGACCATTGTTGCGAATCGAGGAACTACGGATCTTTTGACGTAAATGGTCATTTCTTTTTCAAATCGCGATTTCTATCCTTTTTGTATATCAGTTCACAATTTTTATTGTTTTTTTGATAGAAGTAGTATTACAACAGTTAAAGGAACGTTTAGTTTTGAACATTAAGTTTAGAGGATTTTAAATTAAAATTTAGATTTTCAATCCAAAGTAGTTAGCAAATGAATATTTGGACTTAAATGAATAATTGAATAAGTTGGACTTATGAATAACACACAACTGTACATTTATTCTAGAGTCAGATCCATACAGCGTCAGTGTTTATTTGGTCGAAGTGTACTAATTCATTGGCAGATCTGATTCTAGTTGTAATGTAGGACAAGACTACTGACAGACGTGACAGGACGAGGGCCCAGTTTAGAGGTTTCAACATCAACGATGTGCGGCTGGACCACCCTCCCAAAAAAAAAAAAAAAAAAAATTCAGTCGCACTTAAATAAGCAAATCCAAATTAAACATAAACGAGTTTTTTTTTGTCAGACACTTTCTGTATTATTAAGGCCGTAGCAAATATTTTTCAAAGTTTATGTGTTTTTTGAAAATGTAGAAAAATGCCAAATAAACGGAGTTGGTTTAAAATTCAGCCAAATAATAACTCTTCTTCTTGTTTTACTCCTTTCAGCTAAAAAAAACGGACAAGTCGGTGTAAGGACAGAGTTCAATCAACCGCAAGTGAAGCCCCCTCCCGCCAACAATTCTTGAAGTTTGAGTCGCCTTTCACCGAGAAGAATAAAAACAAAAATACAGGAAGAATTTAGTGAAAGTAGTTTTGTTATTTTTCGTGAGTGCTTGCGGCTGGCAGAAATCACCCAAATCGTCACACATACAGAACGTGTGCGTGTGTGTGCGTGCGTATACGTTTGTGTGTGTGTTTTGGTGGAAAAAGAAAGAAGAAAAAAGAAAAACAAACCGAAAACAAAACTCCCCGAGATTCGTCCCAGGCGATGCAGCAGAGCGCGGAGGACAGCTCGAGCCTCATGGACACCGATCACGGCAGCAATGTGTTGTCCGCGTCGTCGCCACCGTTAAACAGTGCCGTCGCCGTCGCTGCAGTCGCCCCCGCGTCGGTGGTCATCGCCGCGGTTGCCGGAAGTGTGCCGGTGCCGGCGGGTGTCGGTTCCGCTCCCGGCGTTGTCGTCGTCGGGCGTACCGCCGAATCGCTGGAATTTCACTGCCGCATGCTGGAAGGTACCCCCACAACTTCACACACATCTCTCACAAAACTGACTCAATACCGTGTTTGTACTCTGTACTGCGCCGTGTTCGTCGAGCCTCGCACGTAAAACGGACTCGCAAGAACGCTGCTGCCTTTTTGGGGGGGTTTTCTTCTCTCTGTTCTCCCAAGTTGTAAGCAAGAAAAAAAAAGCGAGCAGAACAAATCATTGATTTTACGACTGTTGAAGAATTCTCTGCCTTAGTTGGTACTTATTTATGATTTAGGTCGATGAACTCCCCGTAGAAAGGTATTGAGAACTGTCCGGTGGTGTAACGAAAGCCATGAATATTCATCATCGTTGGCTCGACGGCTTCCTAAATCTAGTTCAGAGATAGTGCGAAAGATAAACGACTCAACAACACGAATTAACACTCGAACAGGCAGCGGTGCGAGAGTGTGAATTATGCGTGGACACAGTTTTGAACTCTAGTTTTGGCGGTTTACGCGGGCGCGAGCACTCTGGACGATATATTTGTGTGCGCGGGAATTTGTTACGTAATTACATTATACGCGCGGGTGAGGAATCACGTGCAATCGGACGGAATTGGTGGAGAAAGAGTTGGTGACGATGGCAGGATAGTTTACTAAGGATTTGTTTTGAAATTTATTTTGAAAATAATTTAACTTTTGAGAAGTTTTCACCTATTTCGTAAATTGACATTGTTGTCCCCTTTGATTACCAGCGAAAAATCCACAATTGACTGCAACGTGTCCTGGTTGATTACAGTTGTAGCAAATCTTGGGCTTGAACACCGGCTTCAACTGCACCAAACCAAACGCTCTCACCAATCCAGCAACAGTTTGAAAACGGTTGATCCTTGCTTGATTTTGAAGTGTTTCATCTTGAATTCCTTCAATAATATACTCAACGAGCTCGATTTCTTCAAGGTTGAGCGATGCAGCAAGCAGGCATTTGTCATTGGCGTAGGCCAGAAATTTTTCATTGGGCATCCATCTTCGATTTTCCATTTTCTTCCTCACCACGAACTTGCTTTCGACCGATGTAAAAGTGATTTTCAAAATTTTCAAAACTTCTTCAAATGGCTTTAACAGCAACTCTTGCGTCATGAACCACTTTTGCGCACTGTCTTTAAGCTGCTTCAAAATCACCAACTTCATGACCTCTTCGTTAACTGCAAATATCCGTTTAGCGTACTTGATGCTGTTGATGAAGTGGTCCACATTTTCCCCAGGGTTCCCGGAGAAACACGGGAGAATGCTTGAAATTTCATCCAGCTTCACTGTACAGTTTCTCGCGTCTTGACCAGCTTGACCAGAAGAAAGCGTAACTTGACTTCCAGACATGCCTTGACCTTGCGCGCTTGCACCTTGGCCAGACGTAACCGTTTCTTTGCTTCTTGACAAAACTTCCTCGGTCCGACTTCGAGACGAACCAGTAGCTTGTCCAACAAAAACTTCTTCACAACTTCTTGACCGGCCAGAACCAACTTCAGCTTGATCTCCGCAATCTTGATTAGTCAGAGGAGGAAATTCTTCTCCGATATCCTCTGACTGTTCTTCTTGGGATGGCTTATAGCTTCGCAGGAACATGACTTCTATCCCACTTCTGAACTTTTAAAGACGTCTGTTCAGGTTGAAGGCTTTATTGAGAATGATCCTAAAGTTACAATGTTGGGACCTCAATAGCTTAGTCATAGCTTGCTAAGTCATGGACTACTTAAATCTTAGCTAAGCTAGTATATTACAGTATGTATATTTTTGCCAGTTCAAAACTGGTCTAACGTCTAACGTTTTAGACCAGTTTTGAGTTTTTAGGAGCAAGCTAGCACATTACTATCTTCAGAAAAGTTGTAGAGCATCTTCCAGAACATCCAAAAATGAATCCGGTTTTAGTACAGCGTGAAACGTGAATTTTATAAATATTAAAATAAAAAAAAGGTTTCTCCGTTACAAATTCCCATAGAAAATTGAATCGCTTCGCGCAAAGTGAGGACTAAACCAATCGTTCCCAAACTTTGGGGAGTTTGAAAGGAACTGAAAAAATGATGTGCTGAAATAGTAGTTTATGCAACAAGTTGCAAAAAGAAGATTTTTTCAGCACGAGTCGTACATTTATCCAACGAGGTTCACCGAGTTGGATAAATACGAAGAATGCTGAAAAAATCAAGTTTTGCAACGAGTTCCATACAACATTTTTTGCAATTCCGAAAAACACCCATTGAGTGAAATGTTAAGTCAAATTTTCATGTATTTTGTCAATAAATCGTTTAAATCAAAAAAATGTTGAAAAGTGTTACTTTTCGAAACAAGTGCTGAAAAGTTCAACTTTTCAGCACCCATTTCAGTGCTGAAAAGTAGAACTTTTCAGCATTTATTTTGAAAAGTGTTGCTATTTGATTGTGTTATTTCTGGTACAGAAAAGTAGGCTATTTCGTCGTTCAAGAATGACAGGAAAAGTAAGTAGTTTCACGACGGAATTGCAAAAAATCGATTTTGATATTACACCCTAGTAAAGCATCACTAAGGATTCGTTGTTTTTGAAAGCATTTTCAGATCTTTAACTTGTTGGTTTCGTTTGGAACGTTTTTTTGATTACCCATTATGATGTAACAAAAATAACTTTTTGGCGAGCATTCAAGGGTTTATTCCGGTGGGCATACTAAGCCCAAATCCAAAATATCTGGAGTTTTTTTTTGAAAAGGTCCTATAAACAAAATTTAAAATTTTTGCTTTTTGGGTGTTTTTAGAACCGCCTTGAGTCAGGGGTATTCAAAAACACCCAAAAAGCAAAAATTGAAAATTTTGTTTTTAGGACCTTTTCAAAAAAAACTCCAGATATGAGCTTGATTGGACGTAACAGGAGCTGGCGCTTTGCATTGCATTTTTAAATGGGATTTAACCCGTAAAAAAAGATTTTTTAAAAAATGTCACTTTTTGAGGCATTTTGGCCACTGAAGAGTTTATTTTCAACATCATTGGCGTGTAGGTCAGAACCTTGCGCATCTTTTGGTATATATAACATTGGAATTTGGAGCACCCTGGAGCTCGGTACAGACCTTCAAAGTTTGTCAATAATAATAGGTATTTCTTATCTAAAGAATGATTTCAAACAAAAAAGTTTATAAAAACGTCATTATTAACCATCGAAAAAAAAACTAAGTCAATGTCAAACTAATGGAAGCTATTGGATCCCGGTGATATGCCCTTTCGCCCTAAGTTACTAAAGAAGAATTCCAGAGTTTTTTTTTAAAAAAAGGATAAAGGATAGTCTTTCATATGTTTATAGGACCTGATAAAAAAAACTCAAGAATTGAGTGAATTAAATTTGAAAACTGTACAAAATAGTACGAAATTATTCAAGAGTTAGAAAATATTTTTTAAAAAGTATGCTTGGGATTCCCGACTTTTTGACAATAAATCATGATTTTGTGCACAAATTCCCGTCTTTTTCCCGTTTTTTTGCGGATTTTGGTGAATTCTCGACTTTCCCGATTTCCCGACTTGAGTGGCCACCCTGAAATTGTTAAGCATTCAGTTATTTTAAAAAAAACTGATTATTCATGTTTTTCTTCTGAATCAATACATTAAGTGCTCCCATTTTAAAGTAATTTTTAGAAATTGATTGTTAAGTTTCTATTTTTACTAAAACCAATAATATGATTTTTGAACCTATTGTGAAATTTTGTTTGATATTTAGTTGGTGTTGACTTTTTTGGTGTTAAATCATTTTTTAGGCAAGAAATGCCTTTTATTTAAGGTTCTGAATAATGGGATTTGAGTAGTCACCTTGTTAAGTTTATAAAACAAAAGTCATTATCTAACTACAACAAAGCTAAGGATAAAACAGCTCAAAAACAGCTCAGCGGTTTTAACATTGCTAAAATATTTGAAAAAAAAAATCATCTTAACTTTTTTTTGTGTTAAACTATATTTATTAGGGCCGTTGCAAATATTTTTCATAGTTTATGGTATTTTTTTTCGTTAAACTTTTGAACTTATAGAAAATATTAAAAAAATATTGAAATTGCAAAAAAAAAACAATGTTCAAGAAGTTATTGTTTAGTACCATGTTTAAATATTTTTTTTATTAAGCTTGGTTTACATTTAGTTAAAAAAATTAAATATAAAATTAAATCCAAACGTTTTTCGTTAAACTTTTGTACGTATATAAAATATGAAAAAAAAATTAAATTGCAATAAAAAAATGTTTCAGAAATTACTATGTGTAAATCTGTTGTCTCTTCAATCATTTTACCTAAAATAAGTGGTCAAACATAAAGTCTCATTTTACAAAATTTCCTTGAAACAAAAATAATAAAAACATTTAAATACTGACAACTCGATAAATCAACATTGCACAGTGGTTCAGAATTCGCAAAATTAAGTGGAAAATTTATATAGTATATAGTGCTAGATCTCCTCTTTCGAATGCAACCTGGCGCTTAAAATTTGGCCTGCGCCTTTTCGAGATATTTGAGGTTTAAATTTGCGTCTTTTTTACCTTAAAATGGCTGTAACTTTTGACTCTTAAGTCCAAATTGACTTGTCAGAAAATAAAAATGTTCGTTTTTTAAAGCGCTCTGAATCACACTTTTCTTTTAAAATTAACCCTATATTGCTATGTTCAAAAAACTGATTTCTGAAGGTTTGCTCAGATGCTTTTTTTCTAAATTTGGTCGTAGAAAGCGTAGATTGCGAGATAAAATTTTGGTGTCTTCCACAAAGTTGCTTGAATTGCAGGCCAAGGATTGATACCTAAGAGCATGCAATGGCACTGACCTTGTTGCGTGCTCTTCGGTTGACGTCCACGTAAGGAACATCCTGGAAGGAGCGCAACTAACTACATCCGTAGTTCTGTTAGATCATCCGAATTATCTTGATCAGTACAGTATAGCTCTGGTTCCTTGCGAGTGTCCTATTTTCTTACCTCCACGTTGGCTTGGTTTTCATGATGACCTAGCTGGTGGTCTGTGGAAACGGATCGAAAACCTTTGACCACCGCGGGTCAGAGTCGAGACGGCTAAAAGAAAGGGGCGCGACAATGTGGGAAAGGGAAGTAATTTGTGATTGTAGACGGTATTGTTTTGATTCGTAGTATGTTGAGTCAACTGCTGTGGATGTACCTGAAACATCGCACAACGGGGTTTCTCTTCTCTTCATTCTCAGCTACCACCTATCTCCTATTTTTATTGTGCTCTACTGATTCTCACTTCTTCATTGATTCTTCTATTTAATATCCATCATTTGATTTTGATTTTACTAACTTATGATTCTCTTATCTCTCAAAGCTTTTCCACTCTTTTTTACCAATTGATACTGCTGTAACAAACTTTGTTTTTTTCCTTAAAATATACTTTGCCTTAATGTACTAGTAATATCAAGTTTATTTATCATTTGCCTTATCTTTTTTGATTTTATTGCGAATTTATTTATTTAAATAATTCTTTATCTGTCCTATGAATTATCATTACTATAATCTAAGCTTGTTTTGTATCTCTATTTATTAACTATTGTCTAATTTTACATCTAATACATCTAGCTTCTCATTTTTATTTTTTTAAATACGCTCATCTTTCTCTTACTATTGATTCTTGATTTTTATTAAATAAATTCTCTTTTACTGTCTATTGTTTTCAATCTTCACTCTTTTTTTCAAAAAAGTGAGGTTTGAGCCCTTACTCAATTTATGGAATGATTAAAGGATTAGCACAAATATTACTATTGTACTTTTGAAAAACTTTTCTAAAATGCTTAGGATCAAAATATTGTAACAAAACACCGCGACAAAAGAAATAGCAACAGATAAACACGACTCAACAATAGGGAAGATTTCAGGAGAAAACAATATACAGTAAATAACAATTAGTTTCTGAATTCAAACTAAAAATAAAACAGTTTTCGCTTAAATAAATGTTGATAGGCACACTATAAATGGTTAGGCGCTTATACTTACATCAAACCCTACGTAATGTACCACCCCCGGCCGAGTTAAAATGCGTAACCGGAAAAGAAGGTGTGCATGCCTGGCACGAACACTCAAAGCGTGTTCTAGCGTGCTGCTCGTACTGACTCAGAGCAAGGGTGAGATGTAGGTGTAAGGGCAGTGCGTGTTCGTCGGGAACCTAGTGCATAAGATCGGTCAAGGCCCGTTCTTACACTGAAAATTGCGAATTGCGAATTCCACAAAGTTGCTTGAATTGGAGAGCCCAACAACTTTTTAGAAGACGAAAAAAATCCCAAAAATATTCCTGAAAAATTTGATTTTCAAAATCGCCTTAATCGTGAACCACCCTAATTTTGAACCAAACCAGAAGTTGCCCTTTTTCATTTGCAACAACTCTTCTGAAAACACCAAAGCTCCAAAACTTCACCATTTTTCGGAAAATCAATTTCCCACTTAATTTTGCGTTCTAGACCACTGAACATTGATAAAAAAAAAACAAAGTTAACAAAAATTATAAGGAAGCTTGGTTCGTAAAAACTTGTTCCAAGTGAATTTCTGTACATTTTGAAATTCTTTGAAAATATTATAACTGTAATCCTGTTTAAAGCATTCTATGATAAAAATATAAAATTAAGAATAATATTGAAAACTCAGTTATTTGCTATTCCGTTTTGGTTTGCAGTTAAAACCGAATTATAAAAAACATGGCAATTTTTTTAAATAAACGTTTTTAATTATATGAAAAAAAAATCGTTTTTTAGCGAAACTTTTGAAGTAGTACTACGCAATTTTCAATGATGACGGTTAAATAAGAACGGGAGAAAAAAGGTTTCAACTAAGAGGTTTATCAAAAAACCCAACCATTTTTTTTTTAGTTTTTGTGTGGTTTTGACTAGCATTTCTTGTCCTTAGCTTGTTACTCTTGCCCCAACTTCACCTACAGAATTATTTAAAGTTTGTTGTGATCTTTTAAAATTAGAAATAAAATGTTTTGGTAATTCTAATGCAAAGCTCCACCAATTATGACGATGGCACGTTTCCTCCAATTCCTACACTCAATATGAAACAAAAAATCTGTAATAAAGTAAGTAGAGACTAGAATCACACATTCCATTTATCCAAGAAAGTGATTCGCGTAAAGAAACGATGCAAAGATCATCATCGGCAACAGCATCAGCATGTCCCAGCATCAGCAGCAGTCTTGTTTGGCACCATTGGCTTCGATTTATATTGTGATTTGAAAAATAAGTAAAATAATAGTGTAGTGATTCGCGTTCGTGGGGTCGTCGGTTTTCATAGGTTTTCGAAAAAAATGTTTCATTTTCCATAAAATGAAAAGTATGCGGCTCTGGTGCGATATGGCAAAAAAAAGAAATCATTTAGCCATAATAAATCCAGTTTCACCGAAAGGAAGAACGGCTTCTAAAAAGTGCGCGTCGTCAGAGAACCGAATTCTTCGGTTCTTTCGGGTGATTCAACTATCGTTGCTGGGTGCTGCCACCGCCGTCGTTGTCACCGGTCTACATCGATAGTCGTTGGTTGAACGGCACTCCGGTTTCCGGCCAAACATGAAGGAAAATTGAAAAAAATAACCGTTCAAATGGGGACTCAGTGCTATGAATGTGTTTGAGAGGGGGGGAAAAGTAGCAGAAAATCAATAAAGAAAATTAAAGTGAAATCGAAGGCCAATGAACTGTGTGTATCGGTGTCCAAGTCGGGCAAAGCAATTGAAAAATTGAGCCAGAAAAGCGAGGCGGGAGAGGAAGGGGTTGTTGTTGGTGCAATAGTAAAAAAAAATCCAGATGGTGTGATGATGATGATGCTTGAGCAGCCAAATCTCAGAAATCGTAGTGAATGTGTGAAAATGTCAATCAATCGAAAAATTGTGTGGGTTTTTTTTTCATTTCAGAAATGTAGGCAATCGTCGAAATTGCAAAAAATTAAATCTGATTTGTGAAAAGCAAGGGAGAAAAATCGCAGCAAAAAATAACGAACAGTGTGCCAACGTCCAAGAAATCGCGCGAATCAGAGTTCCAAACAGTGTCTACGAAAAATCTGTGTGGGGGGGTTCGTGTGTGTTTGTGTCAAACGAAAATTCGCTTTCGATCTTCTCGCCGGGCAGATCTTTCGGAAGAGAACAGAACCGTGCCCGGAATCCAGAGTCACCATCGTCGTCACGAGTTCAAGCTAAAGTGTGTGTATGGTCGGTGTGGTTGATTTGAAGTTTTGCCTCAAATCACTCTCCCTCAGAGTCATGGTTTCTTCTGCGTGGTTCGAGGTGGTTCCGGAGTCTCGGGCGACCGGGGACCTCTCCGAGAATGTGGTGGTGCATTTGTCTTTGGTATGATTTACAACTATATTAGAATCATAAAACAAAATTATCACACAAAAAAAAGAAAACAAATGGACAAAGACAATCTGCCAGAAAAGCTGATAACAACGATACCGAGAGTGTATTGTTGCAATTGTTACGCCGAATCGATCTCTAGCTGTTCCTTTCCGAAATTGATTGTTGCATCTTATCTTCCTCCCCTCATGTGCATCTACGCTCAGAATCAACACACATTGTTTTACTCATACATTCCCTGCATTTTCAAACCCCCAAAACACTGTTTATTCGCTGCTTTTCAAAAAGTGACTTCCCAAACTGTGATATCGATGATACAGATACAATGTGATTAATTAACCTACCTTTCAGCAAACATATCACAAACATATTTAGTTTTTATTTTTCAACTTGAAAGGCGAATGTGGTGCAACTGAATTGAATGTAAATTTCGAATTGAAATATCTTCTAACACTAAGTTACTGTTAACAGTGCGTAAGCTACAACAGACATACAAGAGAATTTCATAATATTTTTTTTTGCAATTCCGTCGTGAAACTACTTAGGGTATATGGCCCTATTTTGGACCTACTATGCAAAGCGTCAACACATTTCGCATGGTTCTCAGGAACGGTCTAACTAATTTGGCTCGTTTCAGGATTGTTTTGTGCCTTAATTTATGCTTAACAAAGTGTACTATTGTAAATTGAAAATAATTTAACCATTTCATTGTAATAAGCATTTCAAGTAAAACATTTTTTGGATGCTTTTTGGACTTATTGAATGTATTTTGGAGACATCGCTGAACCTATTTTGGACCCACACTCTGATTGGTTGAAATTTGGACAACTCGAATTGCGGCGTGCGGCGGCAACACGCACACTTACAAAAAACTCGGTTTGATAAACCAAAGGGCCTATCCACGATTATAATTTGGAAAATATTTATTTCAGCAATTAAATAATTATGATAAAACAATGGATTTTAATTTGAAAACGTGTTTTAATTATATTGAATGGAATCTCACGCATCTTTAGCAGGCCTCTGTCCTATTTACAATTTACGTATTCTTACGACCTAGTTGTTCAAGTATTAGAACATAAAAGACAACCCGTTATTAGTCGCAATAAAAACACCTTAACATAAAATTAAATGAATGACAGAGATACATAACAAGTTACAATGAAAAAAGGTTCTAAATTTTACGCAGAGTTTAAGTTCAAATATGATTAAACAATGAAGAAATTTTAAAGGGAGATTATAGCTTGTAACTTGTTGTGAAACTTTCTCATCTGTCATGTTAAACTTTACAGTTGCTTGACAAGAAGTTTAACTAAATGTTGCACTTTTAAAAACAATGTAATATTTGAAAAAATCTTTGTTTGAATACCAGGGTGCCTTTGATAGTCATAGTTTGTCTTGTTAAAAGCATATTTGAGGTGTTCAAACATTATTTTTACTTCGAACTTACCATCACTTAGGTTGCTGATATAATTTTTAAGAAAATCATTTATATCAATATTTAGTTAACTATGTTTATAAGCTTTTTAATATAATACATATAAATTTTAGGTAAAATTGTTAAATATTCAGAACTTTGCCTGAAATTCGTTAAAACTAGTTTTGTTTATTAAAATATAGATTTATATTACATGTTTAACTGAATTCAAAGAACGAATCAAAAGTTATTACATTTTATATTCATTTTGTTTAAATGAAAATGCCTTTAAATTAGGAGATTTTTTTTGAATTATGTTTCAAAAACAAATAATATTTAATAATATTTATTATTTACAAACTTATTTTACCTTTTCCTAGTAGAAGATTGTCCGAAGAATCCGAAAATGCATTCCGTTTTACGATTCAAAATCATGTTCACAATGCTATTTATCAACATTTTCTTAATTATAGTTAACTAACTTTTCAAACATTTTCTTGAAAAGATCTTCATGAGGTACTTTGAGCACTTCTCTACCAAGGTCAGTATGATTCCATACCATTCCGTACGTATTTAATTTGTACTCTTCATTTTGCGGAAAAATCTCAAACCGAACAAAGTCACCCCGGCTATCACAGTCACCCAGATTTACGGTAATCAGATATGTCTTAAACCATAAAATTCATAAAGTTAACATCGAAGATTTTTATTTTTTTAGCTGGTTCAATTGTGTTTCTAACATGATTGACACGGTAAAATCTAAAAGTGTAATTTATTATAAGCCAACGCTGGCAATTGTGGAAAAATACGTTGTACCTGTATTTAAAAAAATATATATATTGATAGATATGCAAAAATCAGTCAAAACTTACAAAACATATATTTTCCATATATATATTTCTCTAATTAGTTTGCAATACGTCGTAACAGCCATCACGATCTCTGACACTTATTTGATTTTTTAAAAGATTTAAAAGACGTGCAGATGACAATTCAAAGCATTTTTTATTTATAATTCGCAAATTGATCGAGAACTGATCGAAAAATTGATTTGTTTACAACTAGCGCTTAGGACCTTTTTAAAACGAACTCATGATTTTTTAATTTTTTTTTTTTTTTTTTTTTTGATTTATTATAGAGATTTTACACCATTGTGCATTCGTCTCTTCAAGGTGGATAGTAGAAGAGGAAAGTTTACAAAGTTTTTGATCACTTGTCTGGCTATATTTCAATAATTGATACCATGCCTTTTTTCTAACGATTTCTGTTTTAGTTTCAAATATTTACGGGCAAATTTGGATCTTAAATTATCAAGTTCTTTGCTTTTTTCTTCGTCCTCTTCCTTCGAGGATTTAACCGTTAACTCATAACACTTATTGTAATAATATTTTGCTTGTATGGCATCTTCGTCTTCTTCATCTGTTGTTTCTTCTTCAGCAATCTCTCTTCGTTTTGTTCTTAAGTCGTAATCCGCGTCCAAATATGCTTGCAAGCGCTTCCGGGATTTGCGAGTGTGCTTAGAAAGCACGGTCTCGAATCCATCGTTAGATTCTTCGGCAATTTCACTTGTTTCCATTGCATTTTGGTCTGGTTTACTGTTGTTGCTTTTTCTGATGCTGCTGCTGCTTGGCTCAGGTTCAGTCGGTGGTGTACTGCTTTTTTGGTTCACATTTTTACTCGAATCCCCACATTTTTTGTTCTTTGCTTTGAGTTTGCAAAGCGATTTTTTGCCTATAATCGTCACTGCTGCAGCAGCGTTGTTTACAGTGATTGATTTCGGCGTTGGCTGTTTCAGCAACATCCGCAGGGTCCGAACTCCAGATTTTTTAAATTTAATTCATACGACTTTTTCAAAAACCACTCGTAAGCAATTTTGACAGCCCCTGTCACGGTGACAGGTGACGATTTAATTAACTAGACCCTTTAGGTTTTTCAATCGTTTCCCCTTCAATTCCAACAGGGTAGCCAGTTTGCATTTTTTGAAGCAAAATTTAAAAATATATGCAGCTAAATTGGTGATAATGATGTTAAGACAAAAATAAATCAACATCAGTTTAAATTTTGGGATACTTTGCAATCGGTCCTAAGAATCATCTAAATCTCTATCATCAATTTGCATTTTTATCGTTTAAAAAACATATTTTCATTGTTTCTGTTAATCATTAGCTTTTTAAAGCTTAGATTTATTTCAAATAATTACAGTAAAGGAATGCAATTCAAAATATTAAATTAAAAAATTTCAATTAATGTCAATGAAATATCGAAATAAATTGATAAACAAAACTGGCAACACCTCTTTATACATGTGTTGGTGATAGCCTTGAACCGACGGCAAAATAGCTCCAAAAACTGATCCAACGTGGCTGATTTGAAAAAATATTTTGAATTGAGTTTTTTTCGATAATAGAATAGTTATTTCAATGGTTTAGTGACGAAAAACATTAAAGCATTAAATAGACAACAGTTACATTGCTCGGAAACCGGATGAAATTGCTTGGTTTCAGTGCAAAACAGAAAAAATCATCAAGGTGTCGTGAGCCAAATCCGATAAGCAACGATACCGGAATATTTGGACCTAATCGATGTGCTAGAAAAATGGTAGGAAATAAAATTGGCATTGGAAAAAGTGGCTGAAAAAGCGGAAATAATCAAAAATGTTAACATTTTTGGAAGAGGTAAGCTACAAAACGATCCTGCTTACACTTTCTGTTGGTTGGATTCAGTGAATTCGTACTTTAAAAGCCTGAACTACCTCGATTAATAAAAATAGGTCCAAAATAGGTACTAGGTCCAAAATAGGGTCATATACCCTACGAAGTTGACTTTATAGCTGTCGGCCACCATTGCTAGTACCAACCACTAGTGTCTTCCTTTTTAACTACAAGGACTTCGCCGCCCTGGGCTCCTAAGTGTACTAGAGTATGGTACGGAGCGACGGCGCCGAATACTCATATTTACACAAAGAATTTTAGAGCGCCCGCCGCGGGATTGGAACCAGCAACCTCTGGATTGTGAGCCAGTGCGCGGTCCGATTGATCCACAAGGGCGGGACAAAGTACTTACTTTTCCTGTCATTCTTGAGCGACGAAATAGCCTACTTTTCTGTACCAAAAATAACAGAATCAAATAGCAACACTTTTCAAAATAAATGCTGAAAAGTTCTACTTTGTATTCATAGTATGAAAATTTAACTTAAAATTTCACTCAATGGGTGTTTCTCGGAATTGCAAAAAATGTTGTATGGAACTCGTTGCAAAACTTGATTTTTTCAGCACTCGTCGTATTTATCCAACTCGGTGAACCTCGTTGGATAAATATACGACTCGTGCTGAAAATATCCTCTTTTTGCGACTTGTTGCATAAACTACTATTTATGGAGATAATCATAGAAACACAGAAAGTATTCAACAGAAAAATAATCCCTCATTAGGTTTAAAGACTAATACGAAGCTCAGAAGGAAAGCAAAATTCCGTATCAAGAAACGCAACATGTTTAGATGAATAAATCAAATTATTTGAAATTGCTTATTCAAATATGACTGAAAATTGCAAACTTTTTAAAAATTATGTATTCGATATTGTAAAATTGAAAATCTAGAATTGCCTCATGAGGCTGAACCTCAAAACCCAAAATCTCGAAACGTCGATAATGAAGGATTTTGATGCTTGCTAGAAAAAGTGTTTTAAAGTGCATTTTACACCTGCCCAGTTGTTATGCAATCATTAGTTTTCAAAATTTCCAATTATTGAAGAGATTTTTCTTTTTGCCGAAAAAAACTGTTTGCGGTGCTGTACATCGGAATTCCACAAAAATTGAAAATATTTTTGATCGATCCCAGACACGCTAATATGATTTTAAACGCAGGAAAATGCATTTATAATTGTTTTCAGTTGATTAGACTTCTATTTGCATTAGAATTTTGTAGTTTTTTGGAAAAATATTTTTTTGCCCCCTGATTTTTCGAATCGAATCGGCGACATAAACTTAGAAAAATATTTGCAACGGCCTTAGCAAAAAAAAAAGAAAATAAAAATAATAAGAAAATCTCAGTTTTGTTTAAGACTTAAATTCAAATAAAATTCGTATTCGATTATTCGAAAACCTCACCAATGTTACATACACATCAGGATTTTTTTTTTATTTTTCTCTAACCTTAAATATGATTTCAAAATGCTCACTTTTCAGCATTTTGAATTTTTTTTTTAAATCAAAGATGGTGACATTTAATAATCTAAGAGTTCAAAAATTTCAGAATTTTAGGATATCAGAAAATAGGAATTTAAAAATTAAGGAATTTAAAAATTTCTGAATTTAAGTAGGTATTTAAGAAATTTATATTTTCTTGAATTTTAAACTATTACTTTTTTTATTTATTAACCCTCTGCAACCCAACACCGCCTCTAGACGGGTTTCGATTTAAAAAAAATCCAAAAATCAAATTTTCAACTAATTTTAGATCTTTAGAAAGCATTGGAAAGAAGAACTAAATTCTAGAAAATTTAAGGGGTAGGAAGTTTGACTTGTTTTGTGTGACTTTGTCAATGTTTTAAAAAAAATACATTTTCTTTGGGGTCAACTTTGGCTAAGTTTTTTACTAACATTTCTTATATTTCAAGTAAAAAGATTTCTGTAGTATCCCAGACTATGCCTATTTTTACAATTTAAATGATAATGGACCATTCTATTCATATTTTCTGCAAACACACAAAAAAATTAAAAAGTGACAGTAAAAACATGAAAAAATTAGATAGACAAAACGTAATGATAGGAGGTGGTAGAATATCAGAATTTTGCACTTTCGTAATCTTAAAATAATTATATTTTTGAATTTTAATTTTTGTTGATGTTGGGAAATTTAAGCTTATTATTTTTTTAAATTTTCCTTTTTCTATTTTTTTTTCTTTCCTTTGCAAATTTAGTAAGTTTTTTCTTATTTTTTTCTTACTCTTGGTAATCTCTTAGTTATAAGCAAAAATCATTCCAAAATGGATTGAGATTAAACACACAGTTGGAAGGAACTCCAAAACTCTGTTATGTACTGCAAAAGAACTAGTTGTAACATGATTATCCACTAATAAAACCAAATTGAATTGAATTGTGTTTTTTATTAAAATTTTGATTTTTTAAATTTTCAATTTAAAAAAGATTTAAATAAATAAAGTTTTAAAATTTACAATTCAAAATATGATCTGTGTGCTTATTTTTTCTTATTTTAACTATGGTACCCTTGGAAAGAGCAAGTAGGACCTTTTCTACCAAGAAGGACCGCGAGGTTAATTTTTCAAAATTAATTTAAAAATCCATTTTAAACTTTTTGTGGTCGTACAAAGGGTCATTAAACGCAGAAAAATTAGCTTTATCGCTTTAAACAGTAATATCAGCAATCTAAGCTTCATTTTAGGACCCAATTGCGCTTGAATTATATTTTTTCAAACTGTTCTTTCAAAAGGCTATTTTAATTTGTTGCGGGGAGATTTTTGACGTAGACTACGTCTTACTCGAAGGTACTGGGGTGCCATTCCAAAAAATGTAATCTAGTGTTGGAATATTGAAAATAATAATTTGATAATGCAACAGTCAATTCGAGCCAAACATTTCATTAGGGCACAACACCAAAACGTAAATGTTTGGGATTATTCCACCATTCCATTCATTAGTAGACTCCCTACATGCCCTCCAATAATCAGATTGATAGCAAACAATTTCCTATTAAAAAAATCAAAAACGCAAAAGGCCAAACATTCAAATCTTGATTCAGAATGTATCAATCAAAAAATGGTTTTCTTTGTGTTGTTTGTAGAAGCATTTTACATATCGTGATTATTTTTTCATTTCAATTTACTATTTCTGGACCCTGAATTCAAAACCATCATTGACAGTCATTGACCCAAAAGTGAGGGACACCTTCTACGACCTTAAGGAACTTTCTATGTTATAAAGTGAACTTGTCATACATTCTTAACACAAATTCACTTTAAAACAAAGTTTGGTTTACGTTTTACCAAGGATTTCTGCTGAAAAAAACTTCGTCGAAATACAATATTTAATACGCGGCTGCTGTTCAGTACACTTTTGAAGAATTTTTATGTTTTACATACCTTATCTTCACCATTCGATCACAAAACTTCACCAATTATCAGCATTTCCGCTGAATTCCTCATTATTTCTAACTAAACAAAATTTCCCATTAACATCATTAAAAACAACAATCAGGTGGCAGCGCTTTAGTGCTCTTTCAGTTCTCTTCGAAATTGCATTTAGAAAGGGCCCATTTTGAACAACAATTGGAAAGTTAAAAGGGCCCAATACCGAGATTTTTTAAAATTATAAGTTTTATTGCAAAAATCAGCATTAATTAAGAAGCATTGAAGCAGAGTTGAGGATAATGATGTGTTTTATCGTATCATCATTAAAAAAACCCCAGTCAAGCTTTTTTTTAAATAGGAATTGAAACAAGTTGTCCACTTTTTGCCAGTGATTTTCTCGAATCGCGGTTTTTGGTTTTGTGCCCTAATGAAATGTTTGACTCGAATTAACCCCTTCCCGCCCAGAGCAAAATCGAGATTTTTTACGGTTTTCCTTGCCATTTTCTACAGAATTGACAGAATTGGATGGAATTTGAATTGGAGGCAGTAAACATCTTAAATAACACTGTGCAGAAAGAATGAGATCCTTTCATTAATTTGTTTTCGAGAAATTTCAATTTGAAGTGAAAAATTAGTGGTGCTCTGGTGCAATATGATGGAGCGCTTATAAGATATGAAGCATTTCTAGAAAAAGGCGGATAAGCATTTTGACAGCTAGAACTTTTTTGCAAATTCCGAGCCAACAAGTTACTTTTTCGGGATTGCCTCAAAAGGCCAAAACACAAAAGGCAGAATCTCGGAAGGCCGAAATTCAAAAGGCCGAATTTTGTCTTTTGCTCAGAAGGCAAAACGTCTTAAAAGGCCGAATGTCTCGAAAGGCAGAATGATTATGGAATTCAGAATTTTATTCATATTACAACGATTTTCATTGATTTTGATGATCAGAGATACAGTAAACTAACAAACTATGATACTTTTTGGAATTTTAAGCGAAATAAGTACATATTGAGTACATTCTGTTTATCTTTACCGATTATTTTGTTACCATGCATACAAGTGAGTAGAGTAAATTGAATTAAAGCATTTCAAAAGTGTTTCAGTCTTGTTTATTGATTAATGGTGCCGATAATCGAAATTTTATCATTCGTCGCCAAGTATTTAAATGAATTCAAATAATTACAATTGTTTTTTTGCGGCAAATAAAATAAAATTTCAAAAATTTAGTTAGTAGCAATGCTAAAAAGTTATGCCTTCTTTATTTCGAAAGCTATTTTTGTTATATTTCCATCCTTGCCCTGATAAAAAGTCTAACTAACAGGATATCGTTGCAAAATAAAACTACTATTACTATATAACTATGGTTTATAAAAATAATAAAAGAAATCCGCGCCCGAAAAGGCGGAAACGCATTCCAAACAAAGTTGCGTTTCCTACTATTTGGGCGCGGTTTGCCTTATGAGATTCGGCCTTTTGAGCATTCGGCCTTTTGGAACTCGGCCTTATGAGGATTCTGCCTTTCGATTAATTCGGCCTTTTGAATTTCGGCCTTTCGGGATTCGGCCTTTTGAGATTCGGCCATTCGTAGGAGACCCACTTTTTCACAATAAACAACAATTATTGATTTTTTTCTCAGACAAATCAAATATTAATTGTTTTTCATTTTTAAAGGGCATTTAAAAATATTTTGACATTAATACATAATTCATAAATTGAAAGAGAATTGATCTAAAACCGGTTTAGTTTTCAAATGACGCTCAGGATCTATTGAAAACTAACGCGGAATATTTTTTGAATTTGAAATACAATGTTTCAATAACCCATACCCCAACTGGATAGCGTGACAAAAAACATGGACACCAATGATAGAAAAAAAAACAATCATTTGATGATTCCTACACCAAAATTTCAGAGGGCGTATCGACCGTTACTATAGTTTGTGAGTTCTCTTCTTCTATCACGTGATTGCCAGCAAGAAGCAAACTCGCCGAAGATTTTTTTTTTTGTTTTCTTAGAAATCCGCATTGAAAGAACGCGAGAGGGATTTGGATCGATCTGATTTAGAATTTTTCCTTTTTCAAACATATTTGAAAAGGAAAGACAAAATAACATTATTTAAAAAAAAAAAACATGTTTTGTATGCACGCACAAGCTGTTGAGAAATTGAGTCCTTTGGTCGTTCTAATTTTAAATATTTTTTAAAGTTGCACCACATTCGTGAACTACCACACATAAAGATTTCCCTTATTCGAAACTCCCATTGCCCCTTTTTTGTCAAAATTGTTGAGTAGTCTCTCCAAAACTTCAATCACTGACCAAACGCTGTCCTGTTCTCACCTTCACAGAGGAACTTCAATCGATCAAGGAATCCGAGTCTAAGCTCAAACAACAGTATGTCGAATCTCAGCGCCGCGAGCGGATTCTGGCCCGGCGACTCGCCGTCAAGGAACAGGAGATGCAAGACTTTGCCGTAAGTTTTCCGAGCTCACCGGTTGTTAAGATTTAGTAACTTATTCTCTTTCTCTCTCTCTCTCTCTCTCTCTCTCTCTCTCTCTCTCTCTCTCTCTCTCTCTCTCTCTCTCTCTCTCTCTCTCTCTTGTTCCACAGAGTCAAATTGCCGAGCTTAAAACCGCCCAGGCCCCGGGACAGGCCGCCCTCCGGTCGGCGCTGCTCGATCCGGCCGTCAACATACTCTTTCAAAAGCTCAAGAACGAACTCCAGCAGACCAAAGCGAAGCTGGAGGAAACGCAGAACGAGCTGTCCGCGTGGAAGTTCACGCCGGACTCGAACACCGGCAAACGGTTGATGGCCAAGTGCCGGCTGCTGTACCAGGAAAACGAAGAACTGGGCAAGATGACCTCGAATGGACGGTTGGCCAAGCTCGAGGGTGAACTGGCCCTGCAAAAGAGCTACAACGAGGAGGTCAAAAAGTCACAATTGGGTTAGTATTTTTTTGAAAATTTAAAGCCAGAATTATGTCCTAAGTTTGACCGTTGTCATCTTTTGTGTGGTTCACTTTCAGAGCTGGACGACTTCCTGCAGGAGATGGACGAGGACGTCGAGGGCATGCAGAGCACGATCGTGTTCCTGCAGCAGGAGCTGAAGCACACCAAGGACGAGAAGGAAACCCTGGAGAAGGAGGTCCTGCAGCTGCGCTCGTACGTCAACGGTTGTGGCACAACCAACAACGGCGGCGAAGATGGCACCGTGGCCGCCGACCCAAACCGGATGGACACTTCGGAGCCGGAGCCGGAGTCGGGTCTAGTGAATGGGAGTAACAATAAGTTGGTGAAGCAAAGTGGTGGTTCAAGTGGTGGTGTTGTTGATCAGAATCGGACGCACTGTGTTAGTGGCAACAGCAATCCGGATTTGCTCCCGAACGGTGGTGATGAGTTGGGTGGCGAGCAAGACGCCAACAGTAGACTTTGCGGTGGTAATAACGCTACTAGTGCAACCGGTAGTAACAATAAGAAAGCAAACAACAGGACTGCAAAAACCGTTGGTGGCAAGAAGCGAAACTACGCCGAAGATTCGGACGATCTCCACCCACAGGACGGCGGCGCAGACGACGAGGAAGACAGTGGCCACTACGAGGACGGATCCAACAACGGCAAAATGCTGGCCCCCGACAGTCAGCAGGATCAGGACCAGGAAATGACCACGACCACGACGACGACCAGCAGCAAGCGCATGACCCGGTCCGGCAAGGGCAAAGCACCGCCCAAGCTTAGCGTGAAGAAGCTGCGGAGGGCATCGGTCCTATCGGCCGACCCGGCAGAGGACGATGACGCGCCCGACGGCGGATTCGCTGCCAACGGTGCGAACTGAGTGAACTCCACCCCCCCACCGCGAGTGAGTGTTTGTGTTTGGGAAAACCGGCGCGACAAGACTCCTGAGAAAATCACTCAACATTGAAATTAGAACTTTAAGCTAAAAAAACAACAACAACAAACATACAAACTAGCTACAATAATACTTATTGTAGAAAATCAAACGGTTAGACGCAACTTGATTAGGGAGAGTGAGCGAACAATCACGCGTTAGCAAACAAAACAAAAAAAACAAGTGAATGTAATAACTAATCGACATAGTGGAAACCCAGCAAAAAAAAGAAACAAAAAAGTAAACCAAGCAAAACTTACTAAACGTTAAACCAGAAAAAAGAAGCGTCTTAAATTAATACAGTGGAAAGGATTTTTTTCCCGCCCGTTTTCGTTTGTCCAGCAAAAAAAAACAAAACAATATTTTTAAACAGCTAAGAAAACTGTAATTTTAATACTGTAAATCAAGCAAAAAAACCAACAACAACAACAGTAAGAACAACACTAAAAAAACCCATGTGTAATTTAAATTATTTCGAGAAAAAATACAGTTAAATTATTCATACAAAGTGTGTGTGTTGTCGTGTGTGGATTTTGATTATCAGCTTCTGAAAGAAATCATTTGGGGAAGGGTCAGAGAGAAGGGAAATGAGAGGGTACACTGGCGATTTATTTTTGACCCCGTAACGCGGTACACAGGTACACAGCCCTTCAGCATAATCTCAGCAATCAAGCGTGACAAGTTTTTGTTCAATGGACTTTAGGCGTTACTGTTTTGGTGACATTTTCTGCTGTCAAATATTTTCATCTTTTAGAAAAATAAACTGTCAAATCGTGTTTTTTGTCAATCATGCGAACCGACCTTCAGCTCTTTTTTTCTAGTTCAACCTTACAGGTGTATGCGAATATTTTGGATAACTGGTTAAGGTCTCTTCGTAGCCCAGTCCACACAAGGAAAAAGGCCAGTAGACTGTATGGGAATTGGAAGCGAAACTCTTCCAGACGGTGAATAACGATCAAGTCGTGCGACCACGGTTCACTTGCCATAAGTGGCGATTTATTACTAATAGAGTTTAACTAAGGTCCGGTTGGGTTTTATAGCCTACGGAGTTCTGAACTACAATAATACAGATTAAAACTAACTGTAACGTATCGTAGAAAACTTCTCGGGCCGTAAACAAAGTGCGCGAGATCGGCAGGGAAGCAATTCTTGGGGCCGTGTGCAGATTCAATGCAAAATGGAGTCATTAAGAGTCACAAGCTAATTTTGGCACCAAAAAAAGTCTTATAAAAAACTTTTTTGACAATTTTATTCCTTTATTAGAGCATTTTTTTTAAATAATTGACATTTTGTGTAAAAGAACCATTCTTTGAGTTAGCAGCAGCGGTAGTCGTTCAATACCACGGATATCATCGTCGATTCCCGCCGTTCCGAAACAATGTATTGTTCTGGCCGACCATCCGTGAACCTGCGTTGAGGCCAGCGAACGTTACGGACAGGGTTGTGGTAAGGGTGGTGAGTTGATTCCGCAGGACATTAGTTGATTCCGCAGGTCATTAGATGCCGGACTTGAATATGTACGGCGAGCCTAGTCCAAACTGCTAAGCTTTATGCGGATTTCCTTTGCTTAAGCGTAGGCCACATGCAGCCTGCAAGTGGCCCAAGTTGCAGGTAGTGTTGCTCGCCGTTGTGCTACTGCTGCTGGTGCTACAATCTGACGACACGGCCGAGTTGCTTCCCACGAATCTGCCCGTCATCATCATAAGAAGCGCCTCAGCGTCCATTTTCTTTTGCCGTACTGTGACAACATAGAATTAATCATAATTGATGATGCTAATACACAATTATTGTACTCACCAGATCTGGATTTTTAGCAGATCGCGATTTATTCTCCACGGTCGGGGTTTGTTTATTTTAAAACTGTCACTGCTTGTTTGGAGGAGATTGCTATGATGGGAAAAAAAATCTCCTTCCACTTTAGTAACGCCTGAAAATGGTAACGCCTCATCGAAGGCGTTACGGTTGTACTTTTGGTTGGTACCATGAAAAAAAATGGAAATTTGTACCGAGTCCGCGCTCTATTTTCAATACTCTTTGGAAGGGTATTGTATGCTGGGGAATTAAAATTTGGTTTTGCAATTCCGTTGACGAAATGGCCTACTTTTCATCGCCAAAAACAGTACTGAAATGTACTTTTTGCAATTCCGTCGTGAAACTACTTACTTTTCCTGTCATTCTTGAACGACGAAATAGCCTACTTTTCTGTACCAAAAATAACAGAATCGAATAGCAACACTTTTCAGCACTTGTTTCGAAAAGTAACACTTTTCAACATTTTTTTGATTTAAACGATTTATTGACAAAATACATGAAAATTCGACTTAAAATTTCACTCAATGGGTGTTTTTCGAAATTGCAAAAAATGTTGTATGGAACTCGTTGCAAAACTTGATTTTTTCAGCACTCGTCGTATTTATCCAACTCGGTGAACCTCGTTGGATAAATGTACGACTCGTGCTGAAAAAATCCTCTTTTTGCAACTTGTTGCATAAATTACTATTTTGCAATTCCGTCGTGAAACTATTTACTTTTCCTGTCATTCTTGAGCGATGAAACAGCCTACTTTACTGTACCAAAAAAAACAGACTCGAATAGTAACCCTTTTTTTTTCAGCACTTGTTAGGAAAAGTTATACATTTCATCATTTTTTTTTTTTATTTAAACGATTCATTGACTCAATGAATGGACATCTGTCCTATAATTCTGTTCAAAGGGTGTTTTCGGAATTGCAAAAAACGTTGTATGGAACTCGTTGCAAAACTTGATTTTTTCATCACTCGTCGTATTTATCCAACTCGGTGAACCTCGTTGGATAAATGTACGACTCGTGCTGAAAAAATCTTCTTTTTACAACTTGTTGCATAATAGTAGTTTATGCAACAAGTTGCAAAAAGAGGATTTTTTCAGCACGAGTCGTACATTTATCCAACGAGGTTCACCGAGTTGGATAAATACGACGAGTGCTGAAAAAATCAAGTTTTGCAACGAGTTCCATACAACATTTTTTGCAATTTCGAAAAACACCCATTGAGTGAAATTTTAAGTCGAATTTTCATGTATTTTGTCAATAAATCGTTTAAATCAAAAAAATGTTGAAAAGTGTTACTTTTCGAAACAAGTGCTGAAAAGTTCAACTTTTCAGCACCCATTTCAGTGCTGAAAAGTAGAACTTTTCAGCATTTATTTTGAAAAGTGTATTCGATTCTGTTATTTTTGGTACAGAAAAGTAGGCTATTTCGTCGTTCAAGAATGACAGGAAAAGTAAGTAGTTTCACGACGGAATTGCAAAAACTACTATTTCAGCATTAATTTGGGTGCTAAAAAGTAAAACCTTTCCGCACCTTTATCGAAAAATAGTACTTTGGGGGGAGGGGGTTGAGATTTCCAAAAAAAATCCACGTGGTTAATGCATGGTCTTCAACATAATCATAAATTTCCTTCAAAATTAATCCTTAAATAATTAACCAACCTTCTAGGTAGCCCATGAGTGTTCATTTCTGGAAATTTTGTTTTTTCGAAGTTCAGAAAATTTCTTGTAAATTTGCTTAAGCTAATCACGGAGATTGGAAGGAATAGGTCAATTAAAGTTGCGCATTCTGTTCGTAAACCCTCTTTTGAAACTCAGGAATTTAAAAAAAAAATATTTCCTGAATTTTCAGGTAATTTTTATTAGTTTTGCCGTTTTTTGGTATGTTTGCTAATAATTCTCGATTAAATTTTCAAAAGGCCCTATCTGCATAGGAAACCCATGAGGGATAGGTTGTTTTGAAAATTTAATCTAGAATTGTTATAATTTTCACGTTTTATTAAAAAAAATGTTATTGTTATTGGAAAATTTCTTAATTTCGAAATTTCTGTTTTAAAATTTAAAAGTTGTTGATGTTTTTTCATGTTTCTGCAAGACAATGATAATTGCTGGGCTTTTTCCTTTTACGAAAAACAAATATTTAAAAAAAAACCCTAAAATTCAATGGTTTTTAAACTCTGGAATTAAATTTTAAAATTATCAAATCATTCAATTCTCAAATTCTTGAATTTCTAAATTGAAAAAACCTCAAATTCCTGAATTCTAAAATTTTTAAAATTCTTTATTTGTATCTTCTTGAATCTCTCAATTCTTAACTTCTTCTTTAAAAGTTTATGAATTATCATTTCTTTGATTTTTTTAAAATTGTAGCATTGTTATGTAAATATTTGAAGGTTTGAATTCCGTACTTTAAAATTTAGAATTTTTGAACCTTTGTTTGTTTTTCTGGATTTGTAAATTAGTACATTTATTTTTTGTGGATGATTTGATTTTTTTTAAGCTTTGAGTTTTGATTTATAAATTTTTATACAAGCATATTTGTATGTTAAAATTCTTTAATCCCTGTTTTTTTGTTTGATTTCTCAATTGTAAAATATTAGTTTTTTTTTAATATTACAAATACGCATTTTTGAATTTATTATTCAATTTCTGAATTTTAAATTTCTGTGTTTCAATTTTCAATTTGTGTTTTTATTAGAATTCAGCAGTTCTGTTCCAGGATGTTAAATTTGCAATTCAGAGATTTCAACTGAGATCAATTCATAAGCCTTTGCAGGGAGGGTACATGTTTCTAAGTTTAGATTTTGCCAGCTGAGTGCTCTTTTAGGGAAAATAAATTTTGAGAATTTCTGTGTTTCATAATTTTTCCCTCCGCACGGCTGGGACCTTGCCCCCATGGAAAGCATGGGACGGTCGGAGGGCTTGTAATGCACTTTACCAATACGGAAAGAGCAGGGGAGCATTTGTTCCCCATACTAGCGCCAGTCAAAGATGTTACACATTGATCTTTGCCGAGTGGTGTCTGGAAATATTAATAGTTCTTTATTAGTTATTTGAAGAATATTTACAGTGCCACAGTTTTGAAGAATAAATCCAGACGGAACCGAATGATCGAATGCTGCCTGACGTCGGAAAATTCGGAGCAACTGGAGCGTACCTAGCGGCCGGGTTGCGTAGTGTAATGGAATTCCGATTTCGATATGATGAAACCCACCGCGGAGCTGGTCAAAGGACGACCAGGACAAACTCGTGGCCAATTGCGACTTATACTGGCGAAGGTGATCGAGGACATCTGACGGCGGTTGCGGAGTCGTCCTCTTTAAAGCTAAGTACTCATGCATGATAATCGTATTACAGGCCTGCCTTTTCTGGTCATGTTGAATACGATTAACTGCAACACTAACCACTTTAATTTTCAGCAAACTTGACAAGACTTTTGACGAACGTGACAGGACAGGGGACTGCAAGACTGTAAAACATTTTATATAAGTCCTTTTTATGTGGAAAAATTTTGCCCGAGGTGTGTTTCTTTGCTTCTTTTAAATAATGACCTTTGCTAATTGAGTTTAAATCTCAACATATGAATTCATTTTAATAATTTTGCTTTTGTTGGAACAGTTAAGGGTCACGTAGTAAAAGTCCGTTGGTGCGTGGATAGTGTACCCCGTTTGCTCGAGTTCCTTGGGGCCAGTTCTGTAGGTTTTAACAGTCTCGACAGTTCAAACCTACAGCACTGATTTTGAGAAGCTTGTGCAAATGGGGTTTTTAATGAACATTGGGGGCGGCGATTGAGCACGAAGTTTCGATTTAGCTTATTTACATCATTACACGATTACATACTCTCACAAACACAATCTCATTTTAACCTACCCAATCATGTCCTCAATCCCCGCTCCCATGGAGTGCGAGCGATCCGCATGTGATTGACACGACCATTACCATTCCTTTACACAACCGGACTTGGACTGACTTGATCCTGGCTATCCCACCTCGATCCGCAAAAAAAAAAAAAAAAAAAATTCTGTGTTTCATAATTTTTGTTTTGTGACCTTTTCTGCCGTTCTACGCATAATTGTCCCATGTCATTTTTGGTCAATTTTGACTTTTTGTCATTTTTGGGGTTAGTTTGACGTTTACTTTTCGAAAAACACATAAAATCTAGTACTTTGTTCAGAAACTCATTGAAAACAACACCAAGTCTGTTTGTCCCATCGTTGTACTTCTACGCATAATTGTCCCACCAAGTATTTTCTTTCACCAAATTATCAGTTTTAAGAAGTATTGTGTCTTGTTTACCTAATGTAAAGCAAGTAGATTACAAATAAGAGTGATAAACTGTTAACTGTGATGATTAGGGACTTACGGGGTGAATAGGGACCCACGGGACAATTATGCGTAGAAACACAAAAAACGGACGAAAAATTTCAATCGCGTTTTTCTCAGTTGCACTTTTTTGAACATGGGACAAGTATGCGTAGAACGGCAGTTTTGTGGACCCTAAAATTTGAGCAATTCTCTACCAAAACCGGAAATGGATTTTATTTGCATTTTTGGCTCAAACTTTGTGGGGCCTTCTCTATCATATCACCAAAGAAGCCATTTTATGTAATTGGTTCCCCCGTACAAGTCTCCATACAATTTTGGCAGCTGTCCATACAAAAATTGTACGTTAATATTCAAAAAAATCTGTAACTTTTGAGTGAATTTTCTGATCAATTTGGTACCCCGATTTCAAGATATAGCCACCGAATATTTGATTTCAGCGAAATATTTGCAGTTTTTCTATTTTTAAAAATAGTGATCCTAAGCGGCCATCTCAAAAAAAAATTAAGTTCAGAAAATTTTCTATAAAATTAATACATATTTTTGCGATTACAAACTCTAAAAGCAAAAGGAAACCCTAAAAAACCCCACAAAGAACAGACTTAGCGCGCAATAAGACCGAGAATGGAGCGAACGGGGCGACGTAGGCGTCAACCTTGGACCACCCACAGCTGAAGACCAGTTCCCAGCACCTGATCTGGAGACGGTGGAGAGGGAAATCAGGAAGCTGAAGAACAACATAGCTGCCGGCAAGGTTACCCTCAACTTATTTAGATTTCTGAACTCGACAGTTTGCTTGCAATCGTCCTTTTTCTCATCTGCAACAAACAGAACACTTTCTACGTTACGGCATTTTCTTAAAAACTGCTTTTGAAAACTCGATTCGTGAAATCTATATGGTGGACCTTCCCATATCCCCGTAAAAACATTGTAGATTGGACTTTTGAGATACCTACTGCGTAGAAAGGAAAAAAATAACAGTAAAATAGTAGTTTATGCAACATGTTGCAAAAAGAGGATTTTTTCAGCATGAGTCGTACATTTATCCAACGAGATTCACCGAGTTGGATAAATACGAAGAGTGCTGAAAAAATCAAGTTTTGCAACGAGTTCCATACAACATTTTTTGCAATTCCGAAAAACACCCATTGAGTGAAATTTTATGTCAAATTTTCATGTATTTTGCCAATAAATCTTTTGAATCAAAAAAATGTTGAAAAGTGTTACTTTTCGAAACAAGTGCTGAAAAGTTCAACTTTTCAGCACCCATTTCAGTGCTGAAAAGTAGAACTTTTCAGCATTTATTTTGAAAAGTGTTGCTATTCGATTCTGTTATTTTTGGTACAGAAAAGTAGGCTATTTCGTCGTTCAAGAATGACAGGAAAAGTAAGTAGTTTCACGACGGTATTGCAAAAATGAAGTTTTCAAAGTCTTAGCCAAACAGCCCTACTGAAAGTGCGTAATCAATCAGAAATGAAGTAAATTAGTTCATAAAACAATTTGAGGTAGGATGTTACTGTTCTGGAGGTCAGTACAGTAACGCAAGTCTGCCCAAATCTGGAGCAAAGAATTAGGATTTGTAGGATTTTGATTTTGAGGATTTCCCAAGTTCTTTTAACCAAAACCACGTACTCACACTTAATTCTTACAACGACATTTATTACTTTCAAGAAAATTATCAAAATGAACACTCCCTTTTAATCCGCAACAGTATTCTCAATAATAAACGCCCGCGCCAAATTGCGCGTACACGCCAACCGCAGCAACTTCACCAAATCGTCCGTGCAGTTGTTGAGCAAGTTGGGCGCAAACTTTGCATTCAACGTCTGGTTGTTATCGTCCCCTTCATCCGTGTCCATCTGCTGAGACTGTTGCTGTCCTTGCTGCTGCTGAGCCGCCGTCTTAGCTCCCTTTAGTTGCTCCTTGCGCTTCTCAATCATCGGCACCAGGTCCCACTCCAGGTGGTGCAGAATGGTGTACGTTTCCTTGGTCGGGATGACCGGTTCTTTGAACTCCAGCAGGGGGATGGTGTCCGCGAGGAGCGATGGCCAGAAGCTGAAAGGTTTAATGCTGGTTATTTTGTGTGGGGGGTTGAGATTGATTTTGACTTACTAGCTTGGGGTGATTTTGGAGTCGAGCAGATTGATGAGCAGCTCCGCTGCTTGCGCAAACGATCGCTCGCGATAGAACTGACGGAAGTCGTAGTACTTGACCAGGAAGATGAGCCGCGGCGAGCAGAACATTTTCGCGCCCACGTTCGCGATCACGTCCTCGCACATGATCTCGCCGGTGTTGCAGTAGTGCTCGAGGAAGATGTTGGCGACGGCCGTCACGTAGAAACTGTCTCGCGACCGAATGGCCCACTCGAGCGCGTTGCCGTACAGGCGGTTGGCAAGGTTCCGTTTGACCAGCACCTTGCAGATTTCGCTTTCGACGGCGGGGAAGTTGTTCTTCTTGGCGGCGCTGATCAGTTTGAGCGCTTGCTTCTCGTTACGGATGGGGATGCGGGCTAGGAGGGCCTCCCGAGCTCCGAGGCCTTCCGTGCTGGAGAACTCGAGATAATCCAGGCCGACTTCCCAGAGGGAAGCGTTGCGAGACATGAGCAGGGTGCCGAAATCGTAGAGAAGCGATTCGCGGAAGAGCTTCTCCGCGTCCTGGTCTTCGGTGCCTCCGGTGGACAGGGTAAGCTGGCCGCAGTGATAGAGCAGGTCTACAAGGTGCGTCAGGAACCACTTGTTGTCGCAGATGTTCTGAATGTTGTGCAGCACTTGGGGCAGATTGTTCTCCATGACGGAGAGGATAATTTTGTCCAGATATTTATAAGTTGCGTTCATTCCGCCGGTGCTGATGCACTGCGAGAGCCAGGTGTTGGCAAACGTCCCCAGCTCGTAGTACTTGCAAGTGGACTCCGTATAAAACAAATATCCAGGGAAGTACTCGAACCAACTGGTCGCATACCGGCACTGTTTCGTCCACGTTTGACGATCGCCAACAACCAGCTTCACAATCTCCTCCAAGTCAGGCTCAGCGGCCAAAATCCCCGCGTCGATCTTCGACCGCGCGTTCGCCGACCAGTACTGCCACTGGGACTTGAACTTCGGCACCGACAACCCCCCGTAAGCGCTGTAAATCGGCATCGTCTGCAGAATCTGCTCGGCCACCTCGAAGCAAACCATCTCCGACTTAGTGTGCAGCCTCAGCAGTGCCCTCGCCACCTGAATCTGCCCCTGAATGATCAACCCCTTGACCACGCCCCAGTACTCCTCGTTCGAGTCCACATCCCGACCCTGCTGCAGCAGCTCCGTCGCCATCCGGTTCGCCGTCGGAAAGTGATACTGCACCCACTCCAGCAAATTCGGCACCACAGCCGTGGCCGAGTTCGAATCAACAATCAAAATCTCCACCAAATGCCAAATGTACTCCACCGAGTAAAAGATCGTCACATAGTTCTGGTACTGCTCCAAGTCCCGCGGCTTCGTGTTCGTAATCAAATCCTCCAGCTTCTCCAAGCATGCCCGAATCGCACTCCGATACGTCCGCGATATCTTCAAATAGTCAATCGAGGCCGCCGGCGAGCTACTCTTGACGACCTGCAGGTTCAGGAACACGTTCGAGCACTCCGACACCAAACTCCGCAAGATCGGTTCGTCAAGGATGAAGGTCGGCGCCAGGTGCGTTACCTTAACCGGCGCGTTTACCGGAGACCGATTGTTGACCGACTGCAGCAGCTGGTTGCTGTACGCCGTCACGGAGATCTTGTCCTCGGTGAACCATGCCGCAGTAATGCCGTGCCGCTTTCCCAAGTTGCACGGGATGTTCTGCGAGAAGATAACCAAGGAAATACAATTCGTCCTACGTTAATCAATGTTAACCTACTTACCACAACCGGGCAGCTTTCTTTTGAAGACATTTTCGATAAGTTTTCCGGGAACAGCTGCTCGAAATCTACAAAAATCCAAATTTCACAAAATTGAAGCAAAGCGCGCGGCTTCTCGTTGCGGCGACTGTTTTCTGTTTTTTGTTTCAAGCGGTGACAGTTTGTTGCGCGAGGTTCAAAGCTGTCAAATGCGCAAAGCAACAACAACAGCGACGAGGGCAGGGCCGGATCGAGACAACAAAAATGGGCATGCGAGGGGAAGGACACTGCGAATATGTTTTTGAGTTCAGGTTCAAATCTCAGAATAGGGTCCTGAATCTGTTTGCATCGGCAGCCAAAACCAAACAACATTAGTTAAATTCTAGAGTTTTTTTTATTTATTTTTTTGAAAAGGTCCTATAAGGCTGGTACTAATTTTATTTAAAGTTTTTGTCACCCCCACCTTCAAAGTTGGCCCGAAAAATAAAGGGGCAAAATTTTTTTTTCTAAAAACTTCAAGATTTCAATGGAAATTTATGTGCAATCAGCTGAATTCAATTTAAAATGCATTTCCTTTCGTTTAGCATCAACCCTGATAGACTGAAGTCCCGCGGTCGTGCGGATCGGAGCGTTATCTACTCGAAATCGATCTTGTCCTGCCATTTTCGAGCGTTTGTCCTGCGCTTGATCGGCCTATAGAAAACTAGGTAGGCGGTGATAAAATTTATGACAGATCATTGATTTTCACTAAGTGGAGTCTTCAAAAGTTTTTCTTTTCACCAAATCCATTAAATTTTATTTAAAATGATACTAGTGGGAACAAGTCAAACAAACATGTTTTTCCCTGGACGGAATCCGGCCGCGGTGGACAAATTGATCTATCCGGAGGAACTACCAGGGAACTTTAATCGGCGTGGATTCGGCCATCATCAGTGATAAGCAGCTGTCAGTCAATTAGGTGATGCGGTGGAGAAAGAGGTAAATTCTTAATTTGCTTGTTTTTTTTTCTTCATATTTTCTTAAATTACCCTTTCTCTTAGGCAAAGACAAAAATAAAACATGCCAGAGCTGCTTCTTTGGATTAAAACAGGCTTTCAAGAACTCACCGAAGACAAAAATACATCAATTATCGATATTTATAAATAAAAATAAAGTTATTTGCAATAAAGTTTACTTTTGTATGTATTAAATTATTAAATTAACCCCTAAATCCGAAACGTGAGCGTCCGACAGTGGCAGGACATTCTAAATAACAAAGTCGCCGGAAATCGGCCCGACAACGGCCCGTCAACGTCGATTTTCTCAAACGTCGATTTCGACGATCGTCGGACAAAGTGTTGCAAATACGCACGAAAAGGGCCCGAATTCCGTTGGACAAACCGACGGAATTCGGGCCGTTTTGTCGAGCCGTCCGGCGGTTTTCGGGCCGTTGTCGGCCCGGTCCGTCTGTCAGGGAATTTTAGCAGGTTTGGGTTGATTTAAAAATCTCCTGAATTTTTGAAAATTTTCGATGTTCACTATCGCGAAACGTTTTTTTTTTCGTTAAAATTGTGTCCTAAAATGAAGCTTAGATTGCTGATATTATTGTTTTCAGCGAAAAAGCTTATTTTTCTGAGTACAATGACCCTTTGTACGACCACAAAGAGTTTAAAATGGATTTTTAAATCAATTTAAAAAAATTAACCTCGCAGTCCTTCTTGACAGAAAAGTTCCTACTTGACAGCTCGTTCCAAGAGGACCATAATTGATCCATCGCAAAAATGTTGTCTTGTCATTTTTTTTTTTGCATTAAAATAAAAAAAAGTGATCAGGAATGGTTTTTAATCTTGTAGTACCCAATTTTTGATTCCGTCAAAACTTACATTTTTGAAAACTAATGTTTGCAAAACAACTGAACTTGTGTAAAATGCGTGGTAAAATGCATTCTAGAACACTTTTCGCATTCAAATGTTGAGACTATTTGTTGTTATTTAAATTTTTATATTTTTTTATTTTTTTGAATAAAACAATATATCGATAGTTCCCGTAGTTTCGAAAATACTACAATATCTGTATAAAAAAGCTTGGAGCAAAAGCTCTGGTTGATGTGCACCGTTTAAATGGATTTTTAATTCAATTTTTAACAATTTACTTCACGGCCCTTCTTGACAGAAAAGGTCCTACTTGACAGCTCGTTTCGAGGGGACCATAGTTGATCCATCGAAAAATGTTGTCTTGTCAATATTTTTTTGCATTTAAAATGAAAAAAAGTGATCAGAGATGGTTTTTAATCGTGTTTTTTTTACCTTTGTACATAATAATTTACATAGTACCCAATTCAAGTTTCAGAAGATTAATTCTAGACTAAATTTTCAAAACAACCTATGAGTCATGGGTTTCCTATGCTGATCGGACCTTTTGAAAATTTAATCTAAAATTAGAACGCCATCTTATTCCTTGGCGGGATAATCTCGATTTTGCTAAAAATGAAAAATATGAAATATCGCGTAAAAAGAGGTTTCTTTGAAATAGCTGTTTTAACATAAAATTTTCAAAATAATTTAAAAAAAATCCTTTTGGATTAAGATTTGGATCATTCTCTGCCAACCCACAAAAAAATTGAAAAAGTTGCCCGCGAAATTGTATGCTCTACAACTTTGTAGCACATTGTTACACTCTTAAAAAATTACTCTGGAATGTTACAAAAAACCACGAAATATCAGTTTTTTATGTTTTTTTTTCGATGAAAAATACGCTTTTTCGGATTTTTTAGTACGCAATAAAATTGAGCATCTAATTTTACATAAAAGTTTTTTTGGCACCAAATTTCCGAATCATCACCAGTTCTGGCTAAAAAAACGCATTTTTTTCAAATGTTTAAATAATAAATCAACACGAAAGTTTCGTGTAATAAATTTATTGCACACTTGAAATCCTACCCCTTCTCCCCCCCGCTCGCCTAGAGTGGTGCGTGTCTCGACTGAGCTTTGTTGCTTTCGAACCAGCCCTCTGTCACGACGGCCATGTTTCTGAAACCTAAATGTTCGACGCGAACATGAAGACAACAAAGAAGATGAAGAACGCATTTGCTGTCAAAATTTGAAAATAAACAAACCGCGTGGTAAAAAAAGCATAATTTCATAATGTTGAAATGATTTCCATGAAAAAATAACGACACGGGACGGATTTCCAAACACAAGCGAGTCGACAGCGGGAGTGGGCCAGTCCTCGGAGAAGGTTATCGAAGGATGCTCGGAAAGACCAGCTCCGCCACAATCACCGGAATTACGGATGTTTCTGCACTTGGTCGGTTACTCCCTGCCGGAGATTACAGCGAGTTGTTTGGAAGGATCAACAGCGGGACTTGGCCAGTCCCCGGCCCAGTACTACCCGGCAAATCTTCCCGGTCAATCGGAAGCAACAGTTCTCACCTTTTTTCGTAACAGATTTGCACACACAAAAAGTGATGTTTCTTGAAGATTTAATGTAAAAAAACAGGCAACACCAATACTGCTACACTCACAGAGCCCACGCAGTAGTATTAGTGAAGAGCCCACGATAAACAACGTGGGCTCTTCACTAATACTACTACGTGGGCTCTTCGAGGTTTTGGTAACTGTCAAACGTTCTAGCCATTTACAGTGGTGCCAGAGGGTTGTTTCGAACACTTTAGAACAGTTTCGAACTAGGGTGTGTGTCTTAGACAGTTTTTTTCTGCTGTAGTTTGAGGTGTGCACTTTTGTATAGAGCTTTCCACAAGTTGCACGATCTAGTGCACGATTGTCTAAAAATCGCTGCAATCTGCAATATATACCTCATTATAAAGTATACCTATTCTTACTATTGGTACGTTCGTTTGAACAGCCAGTGCGGCACTGAGTGCCGCACTCGTCGGTGCCAGTTTTGGTTCAATCGAACGTCATCTGTCAGTGTGCGTGGAACTCGCATGAAACTGAAAAAATATCGAGTGCGGCACTAGAGTTTCAGTTCCAAGATGGCGGCGAAACTCGTGCGGAACTAGCGCGAGTTTCTTCAAAGAAACACTTTGACAGCTCTGAGTGCGGCACTCAGTGTGGAACTAGCCATCAAACGAACGTACCATATGTATAACAAAAGTGTCTGCCCCCTGGCCTGCTCAAACTTTTTTGGAAAATTACCCTTCCAGCATTGTACGTGTACAGATTGACAGATTTTTGTTTACAAACTTGTTTCCTATTCCGAGTTACTGTGTTTATTCGGGTTTTGTACAAGTTTTTCGAGTTTTCACTTAAAATCACTATCAGATGGCCACGGTCAGGGAGAAAACGGACAACGAATCGCTCGAGTGGTCCCCGGAAGATGAAATCCAACTGTTCTTCGCAATGGACGGTCTCCGGCCGGTTGGCATTAACCGGCACTTTTTCATCGCTTGCGTCGTGGAGCGGCTCTCGAAAGCGCTGAACCGGGAGGTTAGCAGCGAATCCGTGTGGTCTCATCTCGGGACGATGTACAACCTGCAGGCCTTGGACGAGCAGGACCCGCTTCCATTCCCTAACGAGGAGACCGATTTCAGTCTGCCCGAGGCGGACTATCCGCTGGACAAGAAGCGGAAATCGATCGAAGAGCAACAACAACCGGCGGATGAAGCAAAGAAGGTGGAAGTGAAGCCGGATGCGGCTGTTAAAGTTACAGGTATTTTGAAGTTTATTGTAGTTCAGTAGATACATTTCTAATTACAATCAAATTTCAGCTAAAGAAAAAGAACCGGCGGACAAGGAAAAGGACAAACCAGCCGAAAAGGAGAAGGAAGTCAAGCAGAATAAACCTGCGCCGGTGGACAATACGCCAAAGCGACCGCCGAAGCGTACCCGTGGATCTTTGTCGCTGGAGCCGAACGCATCTAGTCCGGCAAGTACGCCACCGAATGTACAAAGCACCAAGCGGCGACGGATTTAGGATTAAGTTTGTATCACTTTGAAGCATAAGCAAATTATAAAAATAACAATCAAACAATACATTGTTATGTATCTACGTCAAATTCTTAAACTGTTCTTTTGTGGAACAATATAAATCAGAATAAACACTTATAATAAAGGAAAATTATGTTGTTTTTTTTGCGTATAATAAAGTTTAGCAGGGCCAGTTTTCCTAGGTTTTCTTCCAAAGCCAAAAGGGATTTTGCCGGAATATTTTACATCAAAAATTTAATTTTGTTTCGTTTAAGAGAATTGTGTAAGTTGTTACTGGAAAGCAGGAAATTGCTATTAGGACGCTTTGAAACTCTTTTTTACTTCAAATGATTAGGGGAGCGTGGGAAGACTTGATCCTCTTTTTTGTATCGCACATAACCTTTCAACATTTTAAAGAAATATTAAGCAAAATGTTTCTTATTCATCCAATTTTTGATTTTCTATAAGTTCTATAAATTTCATATTAAACCTTAACATTTGTGTTCAAAATAATACAAGTTTAGTATGTAAAATATAAAAAAAAACTAAAATATCATTTTTTGCAATTCCGTCGTGAAATTACTTACTTTTCCTGTCATTCTTGAACGACGAAATAGCCTACTTTTCTGTACCAAAAATAACAGAATCGAATAGCAACACATTTCAAAATAAATGCTGAAAAGTTCTACTTTTCAGCACTGAAATGGGTGCTGAAAAGTTGAACTTTTCAGCACTTGTTTCGAAAAGTAACACTTTTCAACATTTTTTTGATTTAAACGATTTCGCAATTCGCAATTCGCAATTCGCAATTTTCAGTGTAAGAACGGGCCTTGACCGATCTTATGCACCAGGTTCCCGACGAACACGCACTGCCCTTACACCTACATCTCACCCTTGCTCTGAGTCAGTACGAGCAGCACGCTAGAACACGCTTTGAGTGTTCGTGCCAGGCATGCACACCTTCTTTTCCGGTTACGCATTTTAACTCGGCCGGGGGTGGTACATTACGTAGGGTTTGATGTAAGTATAAGCGCCTAACCATTTATAGTGTGCCTATCAACTTTCATTAAAGCAAAAACTGTTTAATTTTTAGATTGAATTCAAAAACTAGTTGTTATTTTACAGTGTATTGTTTTCTCCTGAAATCTTTCCTAATGTTGAGTCGTGTTTATCTGTTGCTATTTCTTCTGTCGCGGTGTTTTGTTACAATTTTTGGTCCTAAGCATGTTATAAAAGTTTATCAAAAGTACAATAGTGATATTTGTGTTAATCCTTTAACCATTCCATAAATTGAGTAAGGGCTCAAACCTCACTTTTCAAACAAAGGGTGAAGATTGAAGAGAATAATGAGAGAATAAGAGAATGATGAGCGTATTTTAAAGAATAAAAATGAGAAGCTGGATGTATTAGATGTAAAATAAGACAATAGTTAATAAATAGAGATACAAAACAAGCTTAGATTATAGTAATGATAATTTATAGGACAAATAAAGAATTATTCAAATAAATAAATTCGCAATAAAATCAGAAAAAAAAAATAAGGCGAATGATAAATAGACTTGATATTACTAGTACATTAAGGAAAAGTATATTTTTAAGGAAAAAAGAAAAAACAAAGTTTGTTACAGCAGTATCAATTGGTAAAAAAGAGTGGAAAAGCTTTGAGAGATAAGAGAATCAAAAGTTAGTAAAATCAAAATCAAATGATAGAAGAATCAGTGAAGAATTGAGAATCAGTAGAGCAAAATAAAAAAGGAGATAGGTGGTAGCTGGAAATGGAAAGGAGAGAAACCCCGTTGTGCGATGTTTCAGGTACATCCACAGCAGTTGACTCAACATACTGCGAATCGAAACAATACCGTCTACAATCACAAATTACTTCCCTTTCCCACATTGTCGCGCCCCTTTCTTTTAGCCGTCTCGACTCTGACCCGCGGTGGTCAAAGGTTTACGATCCGTTTCCACAGGCCACCAGCTAGGTCATCATGAAAACCAAGCCAACGTGGAGGTAAGAAAATAGGACACTCGCAAGGAACCAGAGCTATACTGTTCTGATCAAGATAATTCGGATGATCTAACAGAACTACGGATGTAGTTAGTTGCGCTCCTTCCAGGATGTTCCTTACGTGGACGTCAACCGAAGAGCACGCAACAAGGTCAGTGCCATTGCATGCTCTTAGGTATCAATCCTTGGCCTGCATTTTTTTGATTTAAACGATTTATTGACAAAATACATGAAAATTTGCCTTAAAATTTCACTCAATGTGTGTTTTTCGGAATTGCAAAAAATGTTGTATGGAACTTGTTGCAAAACTTGATTTTTTCAGCACTCTTCGTATTTATCCAACTCGGTGAACCTCGTTGGATAAATGTACGACTCGTGCTGAAAAAATCCACTTTTTGCAACTTGTTGCATAAACTACTATTTTAGACCAAAACTGAGCATATTTACAAAAGCTGGTAATTTTTGTTTACAAAACATTTCTAGAGTTTTTTTTTAAAGGTCCAATAAACTATTGTGTTTCATATGTTTATAGGACCTATTAAAAAAAACTCTGGATTTGAAAAATGGTTCAAACTGCAGTAAGTCATCCACAACTATATATTAAAGGAATCCAGGTACGAAAAACCAAACCAATTAGGGGAAATATACCCATTTCAATATCACTCTAAGTCGTTCGACCAATTCTCATCACTTTTGGAGTTTTACGCAATTAAATCAACATTTTTAGATACATCAAGAATCGAGAGTTGCTTGCTCACTTTTATTTGAGCTATTTGTTACTTTGGAACAGTCAAAAACACTTTATGAATTTTGTAATTCATGATCAAAGTGCTGATAGGCCTATAATAGAAATAGGCTGAGAAATGGTATATTTCCCCTCATTATGCTTGAGGCTGATTCCAGTGACTATAAAAATGCAGGGATCAAGTCTCCCTGAACGAAATTTTTAAACAATTGATTATAAAAAAAAATATGGCGCTAAATTTAACGTCAAATGCGTACGGGGTTTGTCAAGGATTTCATAGTTATAAGAGGTCTATTAAACAATTCATGTATTAAAAAATGTTTTTTTTTTCGAATGAATTTTAAATGTTTTCTATAAATATCAAAACAAAGAAAAAAGATCTCGTGGAGGTTTTTTGCAGCACTTTTTAGAAAAATGTGTGTAACTCATTCCAAACATTTTTTTTAATTTTCGTTTTCTACAATGAGTTTGAGTCAATTTTGCACAACTTTCTATTTTTTAACCCACATGCTGAAGAGATACAGGCTTGGGATCAAGTGTCCCCGAGGATCAAGTCTCCCCACTCTCCCCTTAGCTTCATAGTTTTAATTTGAGTGGAGAAATTTAAAAAAAATACATACTTAACAACATTTATTCAAATATCCATCAAGGTGGTTGCCCCGTTGCCCCTTCCCCTTGAAATAAAAATGCTTTTCAAGGATTAGCCATTTCTTTGTTGTTGTTTTTTTACCAAAAAAGCATTTTGCGGTGTTCGGAATGACAGCCCCCATACAGTTTGAGTAGTTTTTAGAGAAAAATCGCGTTTATAATGAAAAATCAAGCATTTTCAGAAAAGTGGGGTATTGCAAAGTGTGGCAATTTCGCTAACGATCATAATGCGTGGTGATTTGTAGTGA
>NW_026292862.1:0-50000 GCF_016801865.2 Culex pipiens pallens | reverse complement strand
CTCCGAAGGGCCATGAAACCCAACTTTCGACCTCTTTTTTGTGCTGATTTTGTTTACGAATCCTTTCGGGACGGTAAACTTCGGTGTAATGGCGGACGGTGACGTACTTTGTAGAGAGCGTACACCTGGAATCACCTCTTGGAATCAGGTGGTGGTCGACGTCCTGAACCAGGACTTTATGGTTCCGAATCGGACGTGGGCCGACTCAACGACGACGTGGAATGTGTGCGTTTTCGGAACGTAAAATCAGCCAATATTACCCCGTCGAATGGTTGAACTATAAATTGAACTCCGGGGGGTTGATCACGGTGACGATGACGACGACGAAGGATGAAACGAAGGTGTGTCACCAGCAACACCTTTTGCATGCGGAATGAGAGTACGTGGTCTTACGCGGGGTTGGGTTCGGATTACGCGTGAATACTTAATGCAGCATTGAAGAGCCAAGTCTGTTACGCTTGAAACCGATGTGAGAGTTATTGGGAACATTCCTCAAACTACACTACTCTCCCCTAACTCTCGGCAAAACCCGGGGACCCGTAAAAAATAATGTTCAAAAAGAGGTGCACAATTTAATAGCCCCTCACCCCGCCACAAGCCAGGATCATCAAACCAGATGGAGTTGGTAGGTATCTTCGTACCTCATCAGTCTATTCCGAAGCCGTTCCTTTTTTGGCACCAGTCTTCTGGCCAGCAGCTGGGCGGGAAAATATCGAACGGATGCTGTGCTGTTGCTCGCTTTCAAAAAGGACTTTTCACCAAAAAAAAAGAGATAAAAAAGTGCACAACCTGAACTTGGTCGGTTATGCTCACTCCAAGGGGAGACGGTATGATGTTGACGACGAGGATGATGACGATGATGATGATGATGATGATAGTAAACAACGTTGAGTAAATTGAATTGGTTGAAACTGAGTGACGTTGCTCGGGGAGCAGGACGACCATCTGATAGGAAAATTCCGAAAATTTCAACTTTTATTTTTTATGCCGACATGCTCCGGCTGATGAATTTTTGGCAATTGAATTTTCGAGACGGGTTGAAATTTGTTTACCAACTACTGGTTTGAGGGGAAACGGCACAGTTGGGTGAGCAATTTCAATGCAATTTGCAATATCGGAAGCCCAAAGGTGAAATGAACAGAATAAAACGTTTTCGGACGAGTGTATCTTCCTAAAAAGTTGAACAAAATTTTACCACAAATTTGCTTGATATGTTCTAGGAATAAATACCCAACCTGTTTTCACCAAACATTTAACCACTTTATTGAGGAGTTCCTTCTGAAAGTGGGAAACATTTCGCAGAAGGAACGTGTTTCTCTCAAGTTTCGAGTGATTTTCTCGGTGACAAAATTGGTTATTTACAGGGAAATACTGAATAAGCAGAAACCAAACTTTGGCAAATGCGGGGTTTCGTAGAAAATTTCTTTGATTTAACCCGACTGGATGTTGATTAAAATAGGTCATTCTCTGCCAACTCACACAAAATCGAAAAAGTTGCCCTGATCACGAATCCGAGGTTAATTTTTTGATAACTCGTACAACCCGTTTTATTTTTACATACATGTTTTATATATTAACATTGAAAATCGGATCATTAGTTGCTGAGATATCGACATTAGAAAATGGTGGGTTGTTTAAGTGAGACTAACTAAACATCAATTTTTCTGTTTTTAAATCTTTGCATGGCAATATCTCAGCAACTAAAGGTCGTATCAACAAAGTTCAAAATATATCAAAATATAGATAATTTTCTCAGCTTTTCAAAAATATTTTTTTCAAAAGTGGGCAAACATGGGCACTTTAAAAAAAATGAATAGCTGTAACTATTTTCAAAAAAGTTACCTAAAAATTGCTATAACTTGAAAACATGCACTTTATGAAAATTTCACTAACGTATTTTTTGACAGCAAATTAAATTTTACATAAAAAAATGAAGTTGGAAAATTTTTGCGACCAATATTTCGATGTTTTTAAAAATCAGTATTGGTTAAAAAAATCATAACTCAATCAAAGATTTTTTGCCCGTTCTAGAATTTTCTGAAAAGTTGGCATTTGATGTCCCCTAAAACATATCAGAAAAAAAGTTTTTTTTGCTAATCAAATTTTAGTGACAAAAAGTGAAATTAAATATCAGCAAAAAAAAAAAATTATCATTTATCATTTTTTTTTTTCAGTGTAGTCCTTATCCATACCTACAACTTTGCCGAAGACGCCAAATCGATCAAATCATTCCTACAAAAGATATAGATTTTTGAATTTTCATATTTCATTAGCTGCAAAATTTGTATGGAAAATGATATGGACATTATATGATGCAAAATGGCTTCTTTGGGGATACCGAGGGCACCAAAAAAGTTTCAGCCGAATTAAAAAAAGCAAAAATTAAAATTAAAGAATAAAAACCGATTTTTTCGAGAATGCAGGGCTGTACAAACAAAAGTTATGTGAAAATAATCAAAAAAATCGATGTTATGTCTTTGGCAAAGCTGCTGACAACGCGCTAAAAATCATACTTTTAGTAAAGGTCGTCCAAATTGTTTAAGTCTTACTCTTACTTTAAATTGAATTCGCTATCGAGTGCTTTGATAAATTTTTGAAAAAGATTGATTTGGAATTGATTTTACATTTTTTTTCAGTTGTTTAAATAGGCTTTCTGAAAGATCAGGAAATTATCTACGATTTAAGATTTTTGATCTAACTTTTGGTTGCTGAGAGATTACCTCAAAATATATACAAAAAATATAAGTTATTTTATGAATCAACGATATCTTTGAAATTTTTAACACAAAAAAACACAAACTCAAAAAAAATGTCCCGGTTGGTTGAGTTATGCCCGAAAACCAGCGAATTGAAATTACCGTTCCAACTTTTTTAACACTGGAACGCCCAACGCATGTCCAACTTACACGGACGCCCAAGCCTCACAAAAAAGTTGGAACGGTAACTTCAACTCGCTGGTTATCGGGCATAACTTAACCAATCGGGACGATTCTTGTTTCCAGGGATTTGTTAGAATGTTTAGATGATCCTAAAATTTTGCAGGACTTGATTTGAACAAATCTGTAATTTTTGCGATCAAAAACATCGTTCCAACTTTTTCAAAAAGACTGCCTCCGCGGAATTTTTGGCGAATTTTTTTTACACGCGAAAAAAAAAGTTGGAACGATGTTTTTGATCGCAAAATTTACAGATTTGATCAAATTGAGTTCTGCAAAGTTTTAGGATCATCTAGACATCCTAACAAATCACTGAAAAAAAGAATCGTCTTGATTGGTTGAGTTATGCCCGAGAAATAGCGAGTTGAAGTTACCGTTCCAACTTTTTTGGAGCCTTGGGCGTTGGAATGTTAAGGAGTTTTATTTGTGTTGATCTTTAACGGCATTGTATTAAAATTCGTACCACAAATTGATATCGGCATTTGAAAATTAAGTGACTCTTTAAAACTTAAATTATTTTAATGTGTCTATATATTTAAGTGGTTTTATCTCAAATATGAAGTTGAAGGTTTAGTATATTTTCTCAGCTTAAAGAAAAACAAATATTTTCAGGAAAGAGCACCTTTGGCCCCTATTTTTTAAATCTTTAAATTAATTAGGAAACAAAAAAACAATGTTTGCCTGAACTTTGCTTTTTTTCTAAAAATCTAAAATGTTTGCCCATGTTTCTCTTTCGCTCAAGAGATGGTCCCCTTTGCTGAAGGATAGTACTACGTGTATTTTATGAAATGTTATGTAATATAACAATCCGAATTGTGGAACCCATGGAATAAAGAAAACCCTTTAACACCAAAATATTCATCAAATTTTTTGGTGAATCTTAAAGTATGTATCGTTCGTTTTTTCGTTATTTTTTAATGTTAGACGACTCACTTGCAAATGAGATAGTGAAACTAAAATTTTGCGCGATAATCCTGAAATTGGATTTTTTAGTTTCTTTTTACTTAAAAAAATATTGCATGAGAGATGAGAGACAAGATATCTTGAGTTTGTTTTAAGTGTCAAAAGGAAATCTCTCGATAAAGATTCTTCGATCACTTATAGGACCAATAATCACAGCAGCTAAGATCTTATATTTTGAAAATATTTTTTTTTCTCAGAGAATCATTTTTAGACACTAAATTTACAATACTTATTTAGTCTTTTCTCTTGTTACGAAAATCTTTTATAAATTGTCAGCAATATTTATTTATTAAATTGTTTGAAAATAGAAATATCGAAAACTATTTGGTGCGCATTTTTTAGGATTTATTAACTTTGGATACTGTCAATTTATTTTATAACAGCTTTTAAACTTTTGTACCAAGGAGTTACATGAGTATTAAATAGTGTTCATTCAATAACAGGCTCGAAGTATTGATATGAATCTGCCAAAATATATAATTCAATCTTGAATTGGAAAACGTTGTGACATTGAAATATAAGTAATAATTATAAACACAATAATTGTATGGATTAAAAGTGTAACAAAAAAAAGTTTATAAGTTAACTTAATGCTCGTATTTTTTGTTTTTTTTTTTTTTTTTTTTTTTTTTTATAGCAAAGATTTTTTTTAAAGGCCACGTTGTCAGCCGTCGACCCCCCCCCCTCCCCCTATGGCTTTTCATGGTTTTTTTTCGGTTGGATATTGGACCCCCCCCCCCTAAGGTGGCCACGTGGTTTATGCACGAACCCTAAGGCGTGTGCACTGCCGTGCAAGGCGGACTTGGGGGACAAGGCAGAGCAAACGAAGGCGCGCATCAAGTGCGCCAACTGTGGAGGTAACCATACCAGCAACTACCGTGGATGCAGCGCACGGAAAAACTACCTCGAGGAGCAGGAAAAGAGGAAGAAGAAAGCAGCAGCGTCTCACCCTCCTCGGCGAAGTACGAGCGTAACCGTGCTGGCAGCTGGTCATCGTACGGTTCCAGCGGACAACTCAGCGTTCCCACCTGAATGGGGGCGATCGTTCGCCAGCGTGGCCGCTGCCGGCAGTGGCAATACAATCTCGCAGGGGAGATGATGACGCGGTTTCGGACCTGCCGTAACAAGGCGGAGCAATTCCTGGCCCTTGGGGAGCTGATGACCAAGCACATCTATAAAGGATAAAAAACTATGATCTAGTTTTAAGCTTTCTCTATTTCTATCCTCTTTCCCTTGCAATTTTAGTAAGATTTTTTTTATTTTTTTCTTACTCTTGGTGACACCTTTATTTACAAGCAATAACTGTTCCAACATGGGTTATGATGTAACACACAACTGTAAGGAACTCCAAAACTCTGTAATGTACCTCAAAAGAACTTATTGTATCTTGATTATTCACCAATAAACCGAATTGAAAATTGAAATTGAAAATATTTAAAAAAACTAACTTAATCCACCTACGTGGTTGATGCCTTCCTCACTTTTACCAACAATGGGTCATATGAGTGGTTTGGACACATATTTCAGCTATTTTTTTTAGATCCAGAATACTTACACACATATAACTTCAGTAATCATAACTCGAGACAATTTGCCAGATCAACAATGCTGTGAGCTCGTTAGAAAGGTTTTTCGTTTACCTAACCAACGATGGGTTGGATGGTGGATCCGGACACAGTTTACATACATTTAAGTGAGATCCGGCTTCCAAAAAGTACATAAATATTACTTAAGTGGCCATATCTCCAGACAGGTTTGCCAGATCTTCAATGTTTTAGACTCGTTAGAAAGGTTTTTTGATAACCTAACCAACGATGGGTCGGATGGTGGATCCGGACATAGTTTACATACATCTAAGTGAACTCCTGCTTCCAAAAAGTACATAAATATTACTTAAGTGGCCATATCTCCAGACAGGTTTGCCAGATCTTCATTGTTTTAGACTCGTTGGAAAGGTTTTTTGATAACCTAACCAACAATGGGTCGGATAGTGGATCCGGACATAGTTTACATACATTTAAGTGGGATACCTGCAATTTCTTCGGTTCTCCGTGACAGAACGATTCGCGGTCACTCAGTCATCAACCACGATGGAGGAACAAACCTGTACTCGGCCAACTCTTCCTTCTGCTTGCAATACCGGACACACCGGTGAACTATTTTCCAGAGCTGCAGGAGGAAGAGTTCGCTGTTCTTGTCCAGGAATGTTCGAAAATAAGCCGGAACATGCCGGAATCGTAATCAAATGCGTGTACCGTTCGCCAACTCCTTTTGTTTTCAAATTTAGTTTTGATCCGCCAAAAAATAGCTTTGTTGTTTACCATCTGTCACCTCAAGGTTGAAAATACACGGTGGGAATGCTTACTTCAATTTTCGTTAATGTATTGACCAGTATATTGATTTCAGCGTCAATAGATTAACGAAAAGTAAAAACTTTGACTCTGTACACCCCCTAGGATCCGGCTTCAAAAAAGTGCATCAATATCATTTATGTGGCCATATCTCGAGACAGGGTTGCCAGATCTTCAATGTTTTAGACTCGTTGAAAAGGTTTTTTGATAACCTTACCAACGATGGGTCGGATGGTGAATCCGGACATAGTTTACATACATTTAAGTGGGATCCGGCTTCAAAAAAGTGCATCAATATCACTTATGTGGCCATATCTCGAGACAGGGTTGCCAGAACTTCAATGTTTTAGACTCGTTGGAAAGGTTTTTTGATAACCTAACTAACGATGGGACGGATGGTGGATCTGGACATAGTTTACATTCATTTAAGTGAGATTCGGCTTCCAAAAAGTACATAAATATTAATTAAGTGGCCATATCTCAAGACAGGGTTGCCAGATCTTCAATGTTTTGAACTCGTTGGAAAGGTTTTTTGATAACCTAACCAACAATGGGTCGGATGGTGGATCTGGACATAGTTTACATTCATTTAAGTGAGATCCGGCTTCCAAAAAGTACATAAATATTACTTAAGTGGCCATATCTCAAGACAGGGTTGCCAGATCTTCAATGTTTTAGACTCGTTGGAAAGGTTTTTTGATAACCTAACCAACGATGGGTTGGATGGTGAATCCGGACATAGTTTACATACATTTAAGTGGGATCCGGCTTCAAAAAAGTGCATCAATATCACTTATGTGGCCATATCTCGAGGAAGGGTTGCCAGAACTTCAATGTTTTAGACTCGTTAGAAAGGTTTTTTGATAACCTAACTAACGATGGTTCGGATGATGGATCCGGACATAGTTTTCATGCATATAAGTGAGATCCGGATAAATGTGAAAACACATTTTTATATATAACTTTTGAACTACTTATCGAAACTTCAAACAATTCAATAGCGATGTATGGGACCCTAAACCAAGTCGAATGCAACCGATTTTATCAAAATCGGTCCAGCCAGTGCTGCGAAAACTTGGCAAGAATTTTGAACACATACATACATACACACACACACACATACACACACACAGACATTTGTTCAGTTTTCGATTCTGAGTCGATAGGTATACATGAATATAGGTCTACGAGATGTTTTTCAAAAGTTCAATTTTCGAGCAGGATTATAGCCTTACCTCAGTGAGGAAGGCAAAACACGAATTTAGAGTAATTTCCTGTGAAAAAATTTTAAATATCAATCCCGGGGAGGATGGAAGCTTAGGTGTAAAAATAGGTTTGCAATTGTCTCAACAATCAAGCCTTTGGACACCTAGCTTCGTTAATTTTTGATTTTTAAAAAAGAAAACAGAAAATACACATAAAATTCCTTGCTTGTTCTCATGGTTTGCTTCCATTTTTAATTTAATCATTTATTTTTTGTTCAAAGCAATCGTTTTTTATAAAGTCAACATATGCCTGCGTCAAATTTTGTACCGTTTTCCGACAGTGACACTCTGGCTGTAGAAAAATAGAACCATCACCAGGCCGCCAAACTCACCAATACCACAGCACAGAATCCACAACAGTGCCCTTCAGGGACCATCCCTGCCAGGTCGTCGTCTGTGCGTGCCATCTGGCGGGAAGCACGTGCCACGTGTGTTTCTGGCACCACAATGCCACACGTGGCGCGTGAAGAGAGAGAGAAAAAAAGAAACCTACGACGCAATACCAAAATGATTGTAAAGCTGCAGGTGATCATCATAAATTTGCTGGAAAATTGGCTTGAAAGTGATAACAATTTTTCGGCGAGATAAAACAGCGTTTAAACGTGATGAAGAAGTTATGCAACTTGAGTGGGAATTAATTTCTGTTGGTGCAGATTAGCACGTTATCCTTGTTGAGAAACGGACGAAAATCGATTTATTTCCGGCCGGGTCAGGTTGTACTAATTCTTTGGCTTTTATTGCAGTTTGATGGAACAGGGGAATGCTTTCAAAGCTCACTCAGAGGACCCACTCGAACCTTTTCGGGGCAACTTTTTTTTTCGCTTTGACCGGATTTCAGGAGTTTGGCTCATTGAACCAATCGATGGGGAAGCATTTAAATTCAGCTAAGTAGGGGTGTCCTCTTGCAGATTATCCCAACAAAAAAAAAGTTCCCATTACTTCACCTCCTTTTTCAACAAATCACTTCCTTTCCCCTCCAAAAATAAATTAATTCTCCGGTTTTGCGCCCCAACTCACAATCATCCCCAAGATTAGCGACGTCGGCAGGGGAATCGTCTTTCACCCAGATATTTAAATTGACCTTCCTCCACCCTCTCGGGGTTTGTGACCTGTCCCGGGTGGCGACGGATTGATCCCGAATGCACAGGAAGCAGGACGGAGAGTTAGCCAACCGAGACAACCCCAGCCCCAGCCAAGTCTAATGCCGACGGGAGGACACTTTTTTTCCTCTTTTGACTTAGGGTATTTTAACCATTAGTGGACCCCCTAGTAGAGCCGAAGCACATTTTTCACAAATTTTCAATATTTTAAGCACTTTTTCATAACCCTTTGTATAAAACAATGAAATCTGAAGTCTTCTGAACAATTTTGACTATTTGTTTCATCAGTTATTTGTTTTTGAGCAGAAAAATAGCCATTTGAAAAAAAAGTTTTTTTGCCTTGTTATGGACCCCCTTTTCCTATAGTGGACCCGGGTCCATAATCCGATTGTGGACCCGGGTCCACTATAGGCAAACTGTTATTTTTATACCAAATTTAACCGATATTTAATGTTTTGATGCATAGTGTAGGTCTAATGATAGATATAATGAATAAAAGATGGATTTTGCTCACTTTTCATTATAAACAAATATGTTTTGTTAACAAATTTGGCTTTAAACAACAAAAAAACCTAACAGACATTTAAACACATTTATTTCCGAAAAATATCAGAGAAAACGTTTCAAAAACCACTATAAACAAAAAAAAACTAAAAAAAAAGTAATCTTGATGTAAATTTTTCCATATTAATTACATAAATGGTTGACCGAAACTAAATAATAGATTTGTTTACAGTTGCTGATAAAACCACCCATGTTTATTTAAAAAAAAAAAGTTTTGTTATTGATTTATTATAAAATATCATTTCAAACTGCAATTATGATGCTTCAGTTAAGTACAATTAACTATAGTTTTGATTAATTATAAATTTTTACGGCTTCAGCATTTTTGGTACTTTTAACATGTAAACAGCTATATTTATACTCATAATTTAAAAATATGCGTTTAGGTTGATAACAACAAGCATTTATTGTATGTTTTAGAGAAACTTTTGCTTGAATACACAGTTTTCTTCATTTTTGAAGGTTAAATTAACAGGGGTCCACTTTTGGAAAAGTTTGCATTTTCGTTGTCCTATATTGGACCCCCCTAATTTTTGCTCGAAAATGAGCAGTTCTTCGTTTTATTTTAATAAAGATCCTTAAACTTACATTATTTCGACTTGCTGAAGTTAAATAATCAGTCAAAAAATGATTGGATGGCTAATTCAATCATAAAATATAAATGCAGTTTTGTTGTGAAAATGCTAGTGGCCATGGCTGATTTCAGATGTCGAACTCAAAACACTTATTTTGGTGAAAAGGACAATTCAATGTCAGTCAATATTGTTTTAAAAGATGCTGAACATGCCAAATAAATGATTTGTAGACAACAACACGCTTGAAATTGTGATTTTATTGAATTTTTCATCAAAAACCCTTGAGAGGGTCCACTATAGGAAAGGGGTCCACTAATGGATAACGTACCCTAGGATAAAGAGGAGGGTGGTGGTGATGATTTTATTTTTACCTTTTATTTAGATGTTTTGCTGTTCGTTTTGGGAACGAAGAAATAATCATAAAAATATTTGAGAATTGAAATTCCGGTGAACCTCGTTGGATAAATGTACGACTCGTGCTGAAAAAATCCTATTTTTGCAACTTCTTGCATAAACTACTATTTTGACATTGTTGATCGCACTACTGGTTGCTGAGATACTCTTAATTTATCTTTTTTTGCACTCATTAAAAATGGAACTTTTCATGAAAAGTTTAATTTAAAAATAATGCAATCACACATTCGAGAAAAAAAAGGGTTTTAAAGCTTTTTAAAAAATGCTCATATTAGAATGAGTAGACAATTACACAAAAGTTACACTTTTTATCATTGATTGGGGGGCTAGCTGTTAAAATATTGCATTACTTACATTTTCAATTAGTTTACCTTCAACCTCAGTCTAAGTCTTATTCTTGCTTCGTTTGGAGACGGTGATTTTAGCGGATTGCATACTGGATTTCTTCATGTTTATGCGTATTTGCCCAAATTCAAGTTGCCTAGGAGTTGATAATATCGCCGAGAGCTACATGTTTTCCAATAATTTCAAAATTCAATTTAAAAACCTGGCCAAAGCAATGTGATATGATTTGGAAACTTTGTTAAAAAAAAATGTTTAGATTTATTCAGCATTTTGGGATTCATTATTTTGAGAGTTATTTTTTTATGAAATTTTTGTTTTTTGACAAAGAACTTTGTCCTAAGGGCACTGTCTACGGGTGTCAATCCAAAATTTCGCGAAGCGAAAGTGTAACGATTTGTGTAATCGTTTAAACGCTTATATCTTCCACCCAATTCAAGCAATCTGCATGCTTTATCCACCAAACGAAAGGGGAAGTCTTAAATTGCAAGTAGACTACCTCACAAAGTTGATAAAACTTTGTTAAAGTACTCAAAAGTTAAGATGAAAAATAAAAATTCAGACCGGGAAAATCCCGGTCGCTGATTGGTTGAGCGCAACCTTTCCCGAACACATTAATCAGATTCAAGTATCTAGCACTTAGCAAATTTTGCACTCTGCCACTGCTTCGAAAACGTCGAGCCGTCACAGCCAAGAGAGGTTATAAAAGAGCGCCGTGCCGCCGGTTGAAGCTCAAACGAGTCCGAAGCTTTGCACGAGGAGGATCGAGAAGCAGCAGCAGCACAGCAGAGCCGCAAAGAGGAAGGAGAGAATTGAAAAATTGGAAAGAGAGGCAGAGCAGGCGCGGGAGGGAAAATTGCCGGCAACTTGGAGTGTCATCATCGCATGGTTTTATCATCGTCATAGGACGTTAAAATGGCCCTTTTCAGGGCCAATTCACACGAAAGAGTATTCTTTAAAAATCTGGTTGGGTACGGTAGTGAGTGTTTGTGTGTGCGGAAGGGAAATCGAGTGGCAAGTTTGGGGCTTGAAAGAGCACCAAATTATCAACGCATACACACAAACGCGGGCTGGGGAGCTTCATTTGTGTGCGCCTGGTTTCTGCCGTGCAAGTGCAACTACCCTTCACGAGTTTGCTCATCCGATCGATCTTGGGGAAAATCGATTTTCGATATTAGTGTGGTTCCGCGAACACAGTTTTAGTGTGGTTTACTACACACACACACACGAGCAAATCCACAGTCGATGGCGCTTTCTTGCTACAAATACACTTGCAACGCACTGTTTGGTGCTCTAGGTGGTGTGTAGTATGTGTAAAGAGAATGAATAAAAAGATCGGAACCCATTTTTTTTGCGAAGCGAAATCGTTACGTGGCGATTTCCCCTCTTCGCAGATTTCCCCTCCTTTTCCTTCACGCTGATTGGTTGAACAAACCTTTCCCGATCATCCTCTCCGAGAGACGTGAGATTGATGTATCTAAAATCATCTCCACTCAAGCTCATAATTTTCTGACAGCCGAGGAGTCAACATCGAGTGGCAGTTGCAGAATCAGAAGGGACAGCAGAAATTTCCCCCGGTCAACGACGTGGAGAGGTCGCCGAAATGGCTCGGGCCATCGCAGGAACGGGACGGATTGTCGCTGCAGGCCATCAAGGAAGAACGTTAGGGACCGATGTGGTCAAGCTGCTGATCCCGGAAGGCTCCGGTTAACGGCATCAAGAAGGGGTCTCCGTGTTGATCGAGAACCAGTTCCCTTTGAGTCAAGTTGGTTGTGGTTGCGATAAAGTTTATGGTTTTTGATACTGGACATGAAATTTAACATTTCGGCAGTCGTGACCGCAATCCGGAGTGGCCGGAGGCCCCGCGGATGTTCCGAAGGGGGACATTTGCCGAACCAAAAGAGTTGGGGCAATATGGGTATCAAACATTATGGTTTTTGATACTGGACATGAAATTTGAAATTTCGGAAGTATTGGCCACAATCCGGAGCGGCCGGAGGCCCCGCGGATGTTCCGATGAGGGGACATTTGCCGAACCATAAGAGTTAGGGCAATATGGGTATCAAACTTTATGGTTTTTGATACTGGACATAAAATTTGACATTTCAGCAGTAGTGACCACAATCCGGAGGCCCCACGGATGTTCCGATGAGGGGACATTTGCCGAACCATAAGAGTTAGGGCAATATGGGTATCAAACTTTATGGTTTTTGATACTGCACATGCATCTGACCATTATCTAAAGTTACGCAGTTAAAATAAATCGCTTATTTTACGCAGGAAGTAATAAATCGATTACTGCGATTGCCTTTTTATTGTGCCGCGGCGAAATTCTGTTTCTGGAAATATAGAATAACTATTTTGAATTCAATTAGAGCCCTTGAAAGGGCAGTTTTAATGTTTGCTGTTGAAATTTACTTTGCTGCTGCCAATTGCTTGCAACAGCCTTGCAAAAACATTTCCGCATCTTGATAACTTTCGAGTGGTGAGGGAAAGTCGATTGATTTCACCTTGATTTCTATTGCAGCTCCATTTGCAATTTCCGTCCCCTTAGTTCGATAGGACGTTGATATTATGTCTTAAAACTATTCACAAAAGAGTTGTCTTATGTAATTATAAGGGAATCATGGGGAAATTTGGACCGGACATTTTTATCGAAAATTTCAACAATCATCTTGCAAAGTTCTTTGTCATACTGGTCATGTGTAACATAACCACCTGCACCTTTTTTGCTTTGAAAGCAAACTCATCACGTATACATTGCTAATGCTCCCCTTATAGCAGAGTTAGTCCACATCTTCTTCAAGCACTAACCCCCCGAAAATCCACCCGTTGATTGTGCGGTGCCGACAGGGCTGGAAACTCAATTTAAGTACCTCACAATTTATGCTAATCGATGATTTACATCAGTTCAGTGTTTGGGGGAGGGGGGATGCTCGCTTTCTCTCTCTCTCATTTTCCCCAAGGGAGCCAACTTTCCACCGAGAGCAGGTACTTTCTGATAACCTTCCACCAGGTGCCAGCCCCTCGTTTTTATGGCTTTATAGTGGCCAGCCGAAAAAAAAAAACTGGACTTTTCCACTTCGTTATCCTTTTTCGATTATTTTTATTTTCTTCGTTTTCCGTTTTCCAGACTCGGAAATAAAACAAAAATAAGAACGTCTATTATTGGAAGGGATTGACACTTTATTGCCCTCGTGCATAAAATTTATGGGTATCGTAATATTTTTTTTTCCTGTCACGACCCTGTCAACAAACTGCTGCTGCTGTAACTTTTTGGAGGGAGGACGACCTCTTAGAGGCCCTTTTTGAGAGAGGCAGGACAAGTGAATTAGAAGATGTTGTCCCTCTTTTGAACATATGGCATATGATGGACGGCTGGAAGAAATGATTGACTTTTTCGGATAAACAAATATATCTTTTCCCGGAACGACTGATTTAAGTACTTTTGACAGAGATGTATAAGAAAGTATAAGAAACTGGTATTTTAAAGCTATTCCACATAACCTTAACACACAGATAACAAAAATTTGCAGATAATGAAACCTCCTCTCGAAACAAACTTCTGCCCTCCCTTATGTAGTTATCACGCAGCAAACTTTAATTTGGTTCTGTTATCACAACATGGTGCAATATTTGCGATTGTATTTCCCGGGGTAAACCAACCACCCAAGCAGAGTCAGCTCACCTCACTGCAGGAGAGTGATAAATGGCAACTTTTGGTCGGTTATTTTGTGCCACGCAAATAAATTCGGACTCTCCCGACGGCCAACGGGGTGGGCCCCATCGCTCGGGAAAACTGTATGTCAAGCGGAGAGAGGTCAGCCACTTTTAGCCACTTTTACTGTTAGGTGGTGTTATCGATGTTTATTTTAGTCCAATCAGTATTTAGCCCAAGAAGTATTTCGACCAAACTTCATATAAAGATGCTTCATTTTTCGAGCATTTTGAAAGCAATTTGACAAAACTTGTTTTTTTTTTGTTTTTTTTTTTTTTGGGTTGAGACCACTGCGATCATGACTTTGATCTATTGCGGTATACCCATTTTATTATCGCAGTCTTCAGAATGACACGTTACCATTTAGGGTGACTGTCATTGGCTGACGTTGCGGTATGCCCCATTCAGGTATAATTTCTAAAATGAAATCAACTACCTTACTGGGGTTTTCTTGCCAGATCTCTTTAGGGCTTAAAAAAGGCCTGTTAAGAATCTGCCCTCGCCTTGCAGATAGTGCGCTGCAGTCGCATATTAGATGTTTTGATGTTTCGGTTTCACAGTCACAGAACCGACAGATATCTATTTGACTAAGACCTAGCTTTTTCAAATGATATCTAGACGGACAGTGTCCTGTTATAAGCCCGATATAGATATTTAGATATTTCTTGTTCAGATTGAGTATTTTTTTTATTTTTGAGTAGAGGGAGTGATGAACTCCCTAGATTGTCTCAGTAATTGTGTTTTCGTCCAGTTTAACTGAATCGTCTTTTCCTCATGTTTTACAAACTCCATTTTTAATACGCTTTTTGAGACCCCGCAGAAGGGTTCTGGGCCAATGAAGTGCCCTTCTGACCCATTTCTAGCAAGAAGGTCGGCTTTTTCGTTTCCATCTATACCCCGGTGGCCCGGAACCCAGTACAGATGTACTTGATTTTTAGATGCTAATTGTTTTAAAAGTTTTCTGCATTCCCATACTAGCTTAGACTGGCATGTTGGTGATTTTAGAGCATTTAACGCAGCTTGACTGTCTGAGAAAATACAAATTTTTGCAAGTCTGTAATTCCTTCTAAGACAAATGGATGCACATTCTAAGATAGCATAAATTTCTGCCAAAACTTGTTGATTGATTGCTAACTTTTTAGAAAACTTCTATGAGAGCGTTCTTTTATTACGTAATGCAAAAAAAAAAGGGATTTATAGACCCCCTACCCCCTCGTAAAGTGGCAGTGCGTGGCCGAATGGTTAAGCTGTCCGCTTTGTAACCGGATGATTCTGGGTTCGATTCCCATCTGCTGCAACCTTCCATCGGATGAGGAAGTAAAATGTCGGTCCCGGCCTTGGTTGTTAGGCCGTTAAGTCATTCCAGGTGTCGGAGTCGTCTCCATGCCATAAGTACAAACAACACACCAAACCAAGCCTACTCCGGTGGAATCGCTTGCGGCGGTTGGACTCACAATCCAAAGGTCGTCAGTTCAAACACTGGGGTGGAAGGTTCCTTGGAGTAAAAGAGGTTTGGGTGCTCTCCCCATTCAAGCCTTCGGACTCCTAGGTTCGAGCAGAAACTTGCAATAGAGACCACAAAAGACCCGGGGGTCGTTAATGTGGATGGTTTGATTTTGACCCCCTCGTAATAAAATTGCAATACAAATTTAAAAAAAATGTATGGCCTCCGACCCCCTCTCCCCAAACTGCGTTACGTAATAAAAGAATGCTCCCTATCTCTTGACTATTTTTTTAATTTACTTTTTTTGCGATGATATATTGAATTGGGATTTTCTCTACCAACTAACATGATTTGTGAAAAAGTTAACCCGAAACCTCTTCATTTTTTTGTGAAAATTTTCTTGCAGCCAAGTGCAACAAGTTGAAAAAAAAAAATTTACAATCACTCGATAATTTTTGATACCCTCATACAAAAAAATCAGATCAGAAAAAATAAGGGTAATTTTCCCCCAACTTACACAGCAGTTGCCCTGACCCCTCTTCGATTTGCGTGAAACTTTGTCCTAAGGGGTAACTTTTGTCGCTGATCACGAATCTGAGGTCCGTTTTTTGATATCTCGTGACGGAGGGGCGTTACGACCCCTTTCATTTTTGAGCAATCGAAAAAAAGTGTTTTTCAATAATTTGCAGCATGAAACGGTGATGTTTATGTAAAATTAAACGCCCGATTTACTTGGAATTCAGAAAAAAACGTATTTTTCATCGAAAAAAACACTAAACAAGTTTTAAAAACTCTCCCATTTTCAGTTACTCGAATGTAAAAAAAATTGAAACATGTTATTTTATGAGAAATTTTATGTACTTTTCGATTCTTCATTGACCCAGAGAGTTCATTTTTTTCATTTAGAACAACATTTTTTGTTTTAAAATTTCGTGTTTTTTCTATATTGCAGGATTATTTTTTAGAGTGTAACAATGTTCTACAAAGAACAAACAATGACAAACATTTTGTTATCTAAACATATGGGGTTTGCTTACAAACATGAGTTATTGCGATTTTACGTAAAAAAGTTTTAAAAAAGTTACTTTTTGCGTTTCTCTTTGTTTCGTCGTCCATGTGTGTCGCGAGTAACCATAACGGCAAACGACGATCAACTTTTTCAAAACTTTTTTTCGTAAGATCGCGATAACTCGTGATGTTTATGAGCAAACCCCTTTTGTTTATATAATAAAATTTTTGTCATTATCTATTCTACAACTTTGTACGTTGTGCAACAATGTTCACTCTTAAAAAATAACTTTGCAAGGTTAGAACAAATACGAAATTTAAAAATGAAAAATTTTGTTTCAAAAGAAAAATGACCATTCTGGTTCAGTGGAGATTCTAAGAGAACATAAAATTTCCCTTAAAATGACAAGTTCCATAATTTTTTTCACATGTTCAAAAGTGAAAGGGGTCGTACCGCCCCTCCGTCACGAGATATCGAAAAACGGACCTCGAATCCGTGATCAGGAACAAAAGTTACACCTTAGGCAAAAGTTTCACGCAAATCGAAGAAGGACAAATGCTGTGTGAGTTGGCGGAGAATGAAAAAAAAAATATTACATGTAGGGTTATTAAAATTTACAGAAGAGCAACTCTCTACGAAATCAGCCGATTTCAACCATTTTTATTTTTTGTATTTTTTATCTCAAACTTTGTGGGGGTCTTGACCAAAGGACCTATTTTGTGTCATTGGTTCACCCATACAAGCCTTCATACAATTTTGGCAGCTGTCCATACAAAAATGGTATGTAAATATTCAAACAGCTGTAACTTTTGAGTGAATTTTCTGATCAATTTGGTGCCTTCGGCAAAGATGTAGGTATTGTTGAGGACTATTGAGAAAAAAATAGGCACACGGAAAAAAATTGCAGATTTTTTAATCAACTTTTATTTTACTAAAACTCAATTTCCCAAAACATTTAGGCCATGGTCAAAAAATCTTCCGCCGAGTTATGAATTTTTGAAAAATAATGATTTTTGGAAAAAAATCTAAATTTCATGCAAAAACAAATTTGACGTTATTTTTTAATGTAACATTGAATTTCCAATCGAAAAGTACTTTACATTTTTTTGATAATAGGCTCTGTTTTCAAGATAAAGCCACCGAAAAGTTGATTTTAGCGAAATATTTGCAGTTTTAGATTTTAAAAAATAGTGACCAAATTTGCTATAAAATTGTCTAAGAGACATTGAAGATTGAGCCTCGGGTTGCTGAGATAGAACCGCTTTAAGATAAAAAACACAAAAATTGAATTTTTCTAAATCTCACCAAAAAAACACACCATTTTCTAATAACGATATCTCAGCAACTAATGGTCCGTTAATGTTAATACATGAAACATTCGTGAAATTTTCCGATTTTTTCTAAATCAATAATCGAAAAACTGCAAATATTTCGCTAAAATCAAACTTTCGGTGGCTATATCTTGAAAACTGAACCCTTTATCAAAAAATCTGTAAAGTGGCTTTAGATTGCAAATCCAATTTTGCATTAAAAAATAACATCAAACTTGTTTTAGCATGAAATTTCGATTTTTTCCAAAAATCACTATTTTTTCAAAAATTCATAACTCGGCGACAGATTTTTTGACTATGTTTCTCTATGGCGCAAAAGCTGCGGATTTTTGTCCCCTAAAACATATCAAAAAATCTCGAAAATCAAAAATACGTATTTTGGGAAATTGAGTTTTAGTAAAAAAAGTGCATTTTTTCCGTGTACCTACTTTTTTCTCAGTAGTCCTCAACAATACCTACAATTTTGCCGAAGACACCAAATTGATCAGAAAATTCACTCAAAAGTTACAGCTGTTTGAATATTTACATACCATTTTTGTATGGGCAGCAGCCAAAATTGTATGGAGGCTTATATGGGTGAACCAATGACACAAAATAGCTTTTTTGGTCATAGGGAAGGCCCCCACAAAATTTGTGCCAAATCAAAAAATACAAATAAAAACCATTTCCGGTTTAGGTAGAGAATTGTTCAGAAGATCTCGCCTCTCTCACCCAAAAAAAACTAAAGTCGTTGTATATCAAATTTCTGGTTTTTATTTTTTATTTTACTATTTTAATTAGCATTTATGATTGTTTTTAGTAGTATTAACCTTTTACCTTTTCATTCCCTTTTAAATTTGTACTATAGAATAATACCGTTATCATTTAAATTTTAACATAATGCGTTAAGGTATTTATGTATGCTAACATTTAAAGAAATGTTAGTAAAAAACAAATACCTCGGAAATAATATATCTTTTTTGAGCTAAATCACAAAATCACGTCTTATTTCCAACCCTAGAAATGTTCAAAATTCAAATATCACAAATTTATAAAAATAGGGTTTTCTGGCGATTTTTGAGATTTAAGCCCACCTAGAGGTGAGGTTATGTTTTTAGCGTTAAATGAATTGTTTAAATAAAAAAAAATGTTGAAGAGTATAACTTTTCCTAACGAGTTCTGAAAAGTTCAACTTTTCAGCATCCATTTCATTGCTGAAAATTAGAACTTTTCAGCATTTTAAGCATGTTTTGAAAAGGGTTACTATTCGATTCTGTGATTTTTGGTACAGAAAAAGGACTGTGTCGTCGTTCAAGAAGGACAGGAAAAGAATGTAGTTTCACGACGTATTGCAAAAAGCTATTTTAGATTTTTTGATTAGAAAACGAAACGGCCTACTATTTATGTGTTTAACTCGTTGCAAAATTTGACATTTTCAGCCCTTTTCATATTTATCCAACTTGGCAAACTGCGATGACTCAGGAGCGGTCGTGGCTGAATGGTTACGATGTTCGCTTTATAAGCGAATGGTTCTGGGTTCGATACCCATCTGCTCCTAACGAGAAAGTTCTGGACTCATTGAATTTGGAATTAATGAAAAAACTTCAAAAGCTCACGGCGGGGTTCGATTCCCTGTCTTTAGGATTGGCAAGCAAAATGCTTTCCACTTAACCGTGGAGCATTGGTAGCTTGAGGAGGAATTAGACTGGTATAGTTGAATCCAAGAATCGGACAAATTGAATGCAAGTTGAACATCAGAACTCAAACAAGATTTGCATGCAAGATTGCAAGCGCAGTTGAAATTGAATCTAAAAATACCTCGCTATAAATAGCCTGGGCGACTGATAGAATTCATCCAATAAGAGATGAGAAGAATTGAAAGCATTCCCATTAGAAATGAGAACACACTAAGAATTCGAACAACAATGCCAAAGGTCGTTACCACTCGCCTAGGGTGGCTCCTCAGACCATTCACCTTCCCAAAAACCGTCCAACTCCAAGCGAAACTTATTTGAGGATACCGTGGAGATTTTCCCTTAATACTCTTAAAAAAGTGGAGCATCAACACTTCCCGTCTTCCAAATCCCTTTCCTTGTCCCTGGTGCGCGGTGGAGATGGGAGCGGCCGGCAATGGACGGCTGCCATGGTGGTGAGAATCTGGTTCAGGTGGAATTGGTTCAATTCCCAATTATCGATTCCTAGGCAACTTGGGCTTAGACAATCATCACATCACATGGCGAAAATCCAGTCTGCAATCCGCTAAAATCACCGTCTCCTAGCGAAGCGAAGCGAACTTGGCAAACTGCGATGACTCGTTAAAAAAAGTTCTTTTTGCATCTTGTTGCTAAAACTAGGGGATTTATGCCCTTTCTCAGCCTATTTCTATTATCGGCCTATCAGCACTTTGATCATGAATTACAGCTTTCATAAAGTGTTTTTGACTGTTCCAAAGTAACAAATAGCTCAAATAAAAGTGAGCAAGCAACTCTCCATTGTTGATGTATCTAAAAATGTAGATTTAGTAGCGGAAAAATGCAAAAGTGATGAGAATTGGTCGAACGGCTTAGTGTGATTAAAATGGGTATATTTCCCCTAGTATAATATGAAAAGAAAATTTACCTTTGATTTCCTCAAGCTTCATTCCGTCTCTTAATAAATTATGTATCACGATCAACTCAGACACATATGTCATCCGTCCAAAGTAGCTCCTGTTTACACAGTGTGTATTTCCTACCGGCAAACACTCTCTTCTGTGCAAGTGTGGGAGGTCAGCAGGTCGAAGGGCGTTTGCTGTGGTGTATCATAAGTGTGTGTGGTAGACCTAGCGGGTGACCTGACTGCGGTGGGCCGCCAAACTTTATCAACAACATAATATTTATTGGTGACTTCCAGCTGGGTGAGGGGCGAGCGATTGGCCGGTCTTGTGTGTTGTGGGGAGTACTATTATGATGGCACAAGGTTATTATGGGGCCGTGTGATGGGTCGATTTCCTACCGGGTGTTAAATATTCATTTTCGATTAACGGTTTTGATGGCCGCTTCATTACCGGCGACGTTGCTGTTAATTCCTAGTGGCGATCGAATTCGATAGATTAATTGGATTCTTTGTGAAGGATGGCAGTTTTAATCATGGACTCTTTTGAATATGTTATGCATGGCAGATTAATTTATTGGGTTTTCTCATTTATCTGATCAACATTATTCTATGTTAGTTTTAACAATAATTTAATTAGTTTGTAAATTTTTAACTTAATAAAAACATTTTCTACAACTAAAAGTTTTTAAAACAAAATATCAATCCAAAGTCAAGCCTTCATTCTATATTTCAAAAGTGAAGCAAGAAAACAGCTTCCCAAGAGTCCTCGCCTCGGCAGCTGCAGCAGCATGAATATTTGACGGTCTTGACATTCTACTTCAGAGACTTTTTCGAGTGGTGTGCTGCAGCCACTTAGACTGCCCGAAATGCATTCGAAAAAAAAGAAAGAAGACTCCTTTTCAGTTCGTTCCGCGAAAGGTCCTTGTAGATCGCTTGAAAAAAAGATGAAAAAAAATCTCCTTCTGTCAAACCGTGGTTGTTGAGCATCACTTTTGGTGTGATGTTTGCCCTGCTGGCAAGTAGCAGTGTGACTGCAATTTAATAGGGTAAGGAGGTCAAAAGTTTACTATTATTAATATTTAAAAAAAATATTTGTAAGCAAAAAAAATATTTGAAGGTAATGATGCAAACTGTGATACATACATACTTTTCAATATCAAAACAAATGAAAATATTTGGAAATTATTGGGATATTTACCCTGCATGTTGCCGCTATGCAAATAATGCAACTCTCGAGGAGTTTTCCGGTACTAACCATCGATGTTGGTTGCTGGATGCTAACTAATGATGTCATCGTGCAATACACACCAAAAAATAATCGTGTAATTTTCTGTCTAAACGATGCACATAACTGGAGCGTCATCTTTGACGCAAAATTACATGAGATTAGAAAATTACACGACCCTTTCTAGACATTTTTTTAGCATTGAATTTTACACGAGAGGAAAATACGTTGATGTAAAATTCAAATTCATTTAATTTCACTGGGCTGCTCGTGGGTTCCCAAAAGGTTTTGCTCGTATTTCTAGGTTAGGACTGAAACAAAAATATCTTCGACGTTTAAATAAACATGTTTATTTCGACAGTTTCATAACAATTTATAATATATTGTTGATTATTTTTCACTTGCATTCCATCGTTGCGTTCTGCCACTTATTACCAGATTATTCTCTGACATCATGTGACTTCGAGAATCGCCTAGAACAGGTTCCACCTTTGGCACGAAAATCCGCTGAGTGATTGCACTGGTTCGATTCTATCGGGAGGTTGAAATCAACGGCGCGCATTCCAATATTCAGGTCCGGAGCGCGATATTTTGGCGGATTCCGATAGCACTCGCTTCCCTTCATTAAAATCTTCACAATTCAGCACTTAACGAGTAGCACACACATCAACACACATTGCACCGTGCCGTTTTTGGTCCAGATGCGACCACCAAAACATTTTCGCCCAAAGTCTTTTTTGCTGGCGCATTTGCTTGGATGCGACGGACGGCTACTTCTGGAGGCTTGTCGATCTTGGTGATGCTCGTAGAGAAATTTCAGAAAGTGGTTCCTGAACAAGCTGCCAAAGGATTTCCGCATTGTACTGCAGCAGTCTGGAGACAAGAAAAGATTAAATTGATGATCTATGATTGTAATCAAGAACTGTCTCACTCACCTTGAAATTAGCGATCCCCCTCCGGAATCTGCTTGAGTACCGGAACTGGCAAATAGCTCTCGGGTACCGGACATCAAGTCTCCTCTAAGGCACACAAAACTGCCAAAAGATTTCGAAGGGTTCTGGTTGCCAAAACACCTTAGCAGCAAATAAAATTTTCACGCGACTGTTGTGATCGCACAGTTCAAGATGGCTGACTTTGACAATCGTGCACGCAGCGATGCAAAGCAGCAAAAACGGGTGAAATTCAAATAGAACTGATGTATTTAAAATTAAGTAACATGATTGAATATTCAGACAAATCATATGCTCCAGCTATGTGCATCATAAGAGACACAAAATTACATTTAATTAATATTAATATCCAGTAAAATTGCCCATATAATCAAGAATTTGGGTTTTGCAAAATTGTTTGGCGATTACGTCTGGTAAGATGTAAAATTAGGTTGATTTTTTTGATACGTGCTTTTAATTTCAGTCAATGTTTCAATTACGTCAAGAGTAATTTTCATATTTTTTTAGTGTGTAAGGAAGAATTTTGTCAAGCAACTCTTTCGCAATTAATTTTTCAAACTTTAAAAATATTTGTTGAATTCGAATTGCAGTGATAAACGATTAAAATATTGAAAGAAAAATTAAATAACACTCTAACAAGGCGAACAAAAGCGAAGTGGATGGAAATTGGAAAATTTAATTCATGGAAAAATAAAAGAAACCCCCAGACCGCTCTCTTTCTCCAAGAAAAAAAAATGAAAATATTTGTGAAACTGCTTTCAGATGGGTGCCGCCGTGTGGCTCCTAATGGTGGGTTGTGCTGGAGCTGGCAGCTGGCACTGCTGTGGAATTCGATTAAAAGCTGAGAGTGAGCTGTGGGTGGTGGAAATTTTCCATGGCACGAGCGTAAAACGTCTGCGTTTTTTTTATCGACAGTGTCTGATGAAAAATATGTTACGATGATGTATAAAAAGATTGAATATTATTTAAACAACTAAACAATTGAGGGAATTAATAATCAGTTCCAAACCTAGCAACAAGAAGAATAGTCATTTTTGGTCTGATTTTTTTTAAATTGAAGATGCAAATATGAATTGGTTCGCGTTTTAAATATAAATATTTTTTTTGAGATTAATTAAAGCTAATTAATGATTCAAATAACTTTTTAGATAAACTAGAGTAGTTCTCTTCGATTTACTTTTTTCCACATCTTTCATGTTGTATTTTGTTGTTTGGATGAAAGTTTGTACATGCATTCCCTATGTCAAAAGAAGCCATTTTGCATCGATATTTTTTCCATTCAAGATTTAATACAATATAACGGGCTGGTCATGCAAAATAGGCATGTGACTATGGGTTGGAAAGCACGGGTAACGACTTTTTAGAAAATAAAGTATTTATTTTATTCAACTTTTTTATCGAGCAATTCCAGCTCAAATCAGAAAATTTTCTGATAATGTTGTACCCGACCCTCTCCAATAACAATGAAACTTTGTAGACATGTTATCCTGGGCTTATATAAGCCATTTTTATGTATATGGAGCCATGGTATATGAATTATATTTTCGACCATTTTTTGGCATTACCTTAAAGTTTAACTTTGAAACTTAAAATTTGTAAGCAAAACTCATAGAAGTGGTGTGTATTTTTCTCTTCGTGGTTTTTTTCAGAAAGCTTGTCCAATTCTTACAAGTTTGCCTTTGCTCACTTTTTGATACGATGCAACGGCTCTGAGATAAAGTAATTTTTAAATTACGAAATAATTTCAATGGCAGCATATTTAAGTTTGAAAATGCCTGAAATTTTAATGAATATCTCTAAAACCAATACCAACATCTTGTCGGTTTTTGAAAAAAGTGCATTTTTACCAATTTATTTTCGTCAATTCAATGCCAAGATACAGTCATTTTAGTAAGATAAAAGTGGTGAATTTTCAATATTTCCCATGAAAACTCAATTTTAATACTTGCACCACTGTTTCAGTTACTGCTAACATCTTAAATGTTTCCAAACCTTATACAGTCATGCCCCGGTTTTGCACGCCTCGGTTTTGCACTGCCCCGGTTTTGCTTCGATCATCTGCCTCGGTTAAGCACGGTCCAGTGCTTAACTGAAGCACAGAGCTTATGGGATTTTGGCTATATATATGGAGACATTGACTATTATCATATGAAAAATCATGCAAACATCAAAAAATTATAGTGTTTTGGAATCGGGTTGATGGCAGCTATCCATTTCAATTATAATCACATGAAAATTTTCACAAAAATACGTTTCTCGAAAAAATATTCAAGATTATATTTATTGCAATATAAGTATCAAATTATTTTATTTGCATACAATTTAAATGCAAAAACAACATTTTTGAAAAAACTCAAAATTTTCTAAAAACTACGTATTTTTGAAAAAATACTCCAAATTTCAGTGTTTTACAATATGGGCATCAAACGATCAGAATTTTGCCATACATTTCAAATGTAATTAAAACCTTTTTAGAATATACATTTTTTTTACAAAACTATGTATTTTCGGTTTTTTTCAAATTTCAGTTTTTCACAATATGGGTACCAAACGATCAGAATTTTGTCATACATTTCGAATGCAATGTCAAATTATTTTTAAATATTAAATTATCATAAAACTACGTATTTTCGAAAAAAAAATACTCCAAATTTCAGTTTTTCACAATAACTATCAAATGATCGGAATTTTTTCATTCATTTCGAAAGTTATAACATTTTTTTGAAAATTCTAGAAATTTTCACAAAACTTATTTTTTTGAAAAAAATACTCTGAATTTAATTTTTTTTTACAATATGGGTATTAAACGATCGGGATTTTTTTTTTCAAAAATACGCAATTTTGTGAAAATTTTGAGTATTTAAAAAAAGTTGATTAGAAAAAAACGGAAATTTGGAGTATTTTTTTTCGTAAATACGTAGTTTTGAGAAAATTTTGAATATTTTCAAAAATATTGTTATTACATCCGAAATGTATGAAATAATTCTGATCATTTGATACCCATATTTTATTAAAAATAATTTTGAATATTGTTTCGAGAAACATGGCATTTTAAAAATATAGGAAAAATACGTATTCTTGTGAAAATTATCATATAATTATAATTGCAATGGATAGGTGCTATTATTCCGATTCCAATACATTATATTTTTTCCCACATAGCCAAAATCACAAGTCTATTCACGCCAGGTTACACATGACGCCATTTTGGATTTTTTTGGGGTCAATATTTAGAGAAAAATTAGTGCTATTTAGTGCTCCAAGAGCAGATTTAATGCTCTTCAAATTTCCATACAAACTCCCATGCAAAATAGTGACATTCACGCCAGGTTACACATGCCGCCATTTTGTTTTTTTGGGTCAATATTTAGAAAAAAATGAGTGCTTTTTAAAATATGTCAACTATGAATTAATGATTTTTCAACTTGTATGAATTAGTGCTCTGGCTGGTGATGAGCAATAGACATGAAATTGAAGATATACTTTGATTTTGACCAAAATTAATGACTCTGGCTGGTGAGGAGCAATAGACATGAAATTGAAAATATACATTGATTTTGGCCTGAATTAATGATTTTTCAACTTGTATGAATTAGTGCTCTGGCTGGTGATGAGCAGTAGACATGAAATTGAAAATATACTTTGATTTTGGCCTTAATTAATGATTTTTCAACTTGTATGAAAAATCATTAATTTAGGTCAAAATTAATGTATATTTTCAATGTCATGTCTATTGCTCATCACCAGCCAGATGTAAATTGAAAATATACTTTCGCCTAAATTAATGATTTTTCAACTTGTATGAAAAATCATTAATTTAGGTCAAAATTAATGTATATTTTCAATTTCATGTCTATTGCTCATCACCAGCCAGAGCACTAATTCATACAAGTTGAAACATCATTAAATTAGGTCAAAATCAATATATATTTCCAATTTCATGTCTATTGTTCATCACCAGCCAGAGAATTAATTCATACAATTTGAAAAATCATTAATTCAAAGTTAACATATATTAAATAGCAATAATTTTTCTCTAAATATTGACCCCAAAAAATCCAAAATGGCGGCATGTGTAATCTGGCGTGAGCGTCAATATTTTGTATGGAAATTTGAAGAGCACTAAATCTGCCCTTGGAGCACTAAATAGCACTATTTTTTCTCTAAATATTGACCCAAAAAAAAAAACCAAAATGGCGGCATGTGTAACCAGGCGTGAGTGTCAATATTTTGTATGTGAGTTTGTATGGAAATTTGAAGAGCACTAAATCTGCCCTTGGATCAGTAAATAGCACTAATTTTTCTCTAAATATTGGCGCCGGAAAAATCCTAAATGGCGTCATGTGTAACCTGGCGTGGATAGACTTAAATCCCATAAGCTCTGAGCTTCAGTTATGCACGCCTCGGTTTTGCATTCCCCATATACGGTGCTGAACCGAGGCATGACTGTACATTGTTTTCTAACGGCAATTTACAAGCAAAATCTTTTGTTTTCATTAATTTGACTACGTGACGTGACGTGACTTCGTAAGCGCCATGACGAAGAAATGTATTTTAAATTAACCGCCATTAGTGCAACAAAAACAATATTTTTCAAGATTTTGATGCAAATTGCTTTTCATGAATTGTTTATTTTTTTATAATTCATTTCTTTTTTTTCACTACATTGACCGCAGAAGCAAATCTTAACCTTCGGGAAGTCGCTTGTTTTCGCATTTCTTACAAGACTTAGTGTCCTTACAAACTGTGTACAAAGTACACGTAGGCACCTGCCGATGGGTTAAAAACAGTTTTCTTATCATGAAGAATGGGTTGATGGGTTAGGTTGTCTTTTACAATTTTATTGAGTTATTTAATGGACATTTTTTAGATTTAGTCCAAATGCGCTGTTTTTATCAAATTCAGTCTAATTTCAGTAGTTGAACCCTCGTTTTGTTGGTTGGAGCCCAGTAGTTTCGCACCTTAAACCCACAAACCACAACCCAGAAATAATTAACTTTCCCATCACCTTATCCGCTCAATCTACAAAATTCTCTGAATTCCAAATCCTTCACCACACACCACGCTTTCCTGGGAAATTCCATTATTCCAACGACACGTGTCGCTCCAAAATAACCTAATTGGCTCCGTTTGGCTGTTTGAACTCTCCGTGCGCCTTCAGATGTGGCATTGCTCCTTACAACCACGTGCACGTGCCAAACCTCCCCCCCAACCCCCTCAAAATCCCCTCAATTCGTGTCCATGACCTCTCTTTCGCCGAAGTTGGCTTCTCAGTGAACTACGTGAACTCCCGGAAACCGAATCAAACACTTTGAGCCGCCAAAATCCGCGCAGCAAACAAATAAGGCGAAAACATAAAAATTTGCCTGCCTCTTCGGACTGACTGAGTCGATCGAACTTGAGTTATGCTTTTTTCTCTATTGCACACATTTCAAGTGAGATAAAAACGAAATCCGCCTTAAATCACAGTTGGAAAAAATGTGACAAAAATATAAAATAAATAAATTTAATTCATACCATTTTAGAAACTTATTATTTTAAAAGATTTTTTTTTTGAAATATTTTCCAATTTATCATCTCTACATCAGTGTGTAATCTTCTGCCCCTCTGACTGAGCTTGCAGTCAGAAAAATGCCAGCACTGAGTTTTCCCGGGGATCACGAATCGGCATGGCGTAGGCAGGCCGGCTGAAGGAAGAAGTGATGAGCTGGGCATCAACGGCAGCTTTTTCCCCGAATCTCTGGTGCTTTATCAAAAGTGTTTTTATATCCCGTCGAAAGCGAACGCGATACCAACGTGGGAAGGCCTAAGACAGTAGGTAGTAGAGAGTGGGTAGGATCATTGGGGGGCTTTGGGGGTGTTTGGGGGAGATCAGGAAAAAAAAAAACGAATTGATTAAGCTTTATTCATGATATTAAGTCGAGATAACGGTTGATGGGTTTTCGAAAAGGTATAGTATTTTTGGTAATATTTTATTTAATACAAAGTTCAATTCATTTTTTTCTTTCAATGCAAAAAATATAATTGATTGAACAGATTGTTCCATAATGTAACTTCTTTTCTATTTATTTTTCTTCTTTGTACATTACATTTCCATCGCAGATTAATCACAAAGGTAAAAGATAAAGAACAGTCAATTAATGATCTCTTTTCTCTGATTCTTCGCCGATTTTTTTTTTAAGTTTATAGAAATCGTCAAAAAGATAAGATTTATCACTTTTGTTACTTTTGACTTTGTTGAAAAACAATAAGAAAGGATGGTTTTCAGCAATTCTTTTCTGTTCAAAATATTGTTTTCATGTTTTCAATCAGTTATCTTTCCATCATTTTGATTTCAATTTAAAGATTCTTTTTATTAATTAAGGTTTCTAATGGTGTGATAACCGCACATTAAAATATTTTTTTTTAATATTTTTGTTGCCTTTTGACAGTTTGTTAAACTCTTGAACACTTTAAAACAGACAGGGGTAATTCTCCGCCAACTCACACAGCAGTTGCCCCGACCCCTCTTCGATTTGCGTGAAACTTTGTCCTAAGGGGTAACTTTTGTCCCTGATCACGAATCCGAGGTCCGTTTTTTGATATCTCGTGACGGAGGGGCGGTACGACCCCTTCCATTTTTGAACATGCGAAAAAGGAGGTGTTTTTCAATAATTTGCAGCCTGAAACGGTGATGAGATAGAAATTTGGTGTCAAAGGGACTTTTATGTAAAATTAGACGCCCGATTTGATGGCGTACTCAGAATTCCGAAAAAACGTATTTTTCATCGAAAAAAACACTAAAAAAGTTTTAAAAATTCTCCCATTTTCCGTTACTCGACTGTAAAAAATTTTGGAACATGTCATTTTATGGGAAATTTAATGTACTTTTCGAATCTACATTGTCCCAGAAGGGTCATTTTTTCATTTAGAACAAAATTTTTCATTTTAAAATTTCGTGTTTTTTCTAACTTTGCAGGGTTATTTTTTAGAGTGTAACAATGTTCTACAAAGTTGTAGAGCAGACAATTACAAAAATTTTGATATATAGACATAAGGGGTTTGCTTATAAACATCACGAGTTATCGCGATTTTACGAAAAAAAGTTTTGAAAAAGTTGGTCGTCATCGATCATGGCCGTTCATGGTCACCCGCGACAGACACGGACGACGAAACAAAGAGAAACGCAAAAAGTAACTTTTTCAGAACTTTTTTTCGTAAAATCGCGATAACTCGTGATGTTTATAAGCAAACCCCTTATGTCTATATATCAAAATTTTTGTAATTGTCTGCTCTACAACTTTGTAGAACATTGTTACACTCTAAAAAATAACCCTGCAAAGTTAGAAAAAACACGAAATTTTAAAATGAAAAATTTTGTTCTAAATGAAAAAATGACCCTTCTGGGACAATGTAGATTCGAAAAGTACATTAAATTTCCCATAAAATGACATGTTCCAAAATTTTTTACAGTCGAGTAACGGAAAATGGGAGAATTTTTAAAACTTTTTTAGTGTTTTTTTCGATGAAAAATACGTTTTTTCGGAATTCTGAGTACGCCATCAAATCGGGCGTCTAATTTTACATAAAAGTCCCTTTGACACCAAATTTCTATCTCATCACCGTTTCAGGCTGCAAATTATTGAAAAACACCTCCTTTTTCGCATGTTCAAAAATGGAAGGGGTCGTACCGCCCCTCCGTCACGAGATATCAAAAAACGGACCTCGGATTCGTGATCAGGGACAAAAGTTACCCCTTAGGACAAAGTTTCACGCAAATCGAAGAGGGGTCGGGGCAACTTTTCCCGATTTCGTGTGAGTTGGTAGAGAATTACCCACAGTTAATGTGTTTGTTTGTTAAAAAAAAACATGTACCTACAATAAAAAAAATATCACTAATATTTAGTGAAATAGACCAGAACCGTAAAGTAACGCGAATACCCCCTTTGAACTTTTGGCCACTGATCGGTAATAGATGTGCCGTAAAACGGGGTGACTTTGATAGGTTTTAGATTTTTCCGCAAAATGAAGAGTACAAATTAAATACGTACGGAATGCTATGGAATCATACTCACCGTGGTAGAAAAAATGTTCAAAGTACCTCAAGAAGAACTTTTCATAAAATTTTAAAATATTTTAAAAAGTTAGTTAAGAAAATGTTCATTAATAGCATTATTTAAATATTATGAAAATGGCATGATTTTCTCAATGAACAATGAATTTTGAATCGAAAAACGAAATGAATTTTCGAATTCTTTGGACAATTTTCCACTAGGAGAAGGTAAAATAAGTTTGTAAATAATAAATATTATGTGTTTTTGAAACACAATTTTAAAAATCTCAAAATTTTTAGACATTTTCAGTTGAACAAATTCCATATAAAATGTGAAAACTTTTCATTGGAGCTTCGAATTCTGGTTAAAATGTAATAAATGTATCGATAATTTTATCAACAAAACTATTTCAAAAAAACAGGCAAAATTCTGTCATTTTAACAATTTTACCTATAATTTATACATATTTTGTAAAAAAACATATAAACTTAGTTAGCTAAACATAAACACTGTTTTTTTTTTCTTGATAGCAGTGTTGCAAATGAGTGATAAAAAAGCTATCAATAGATTATCTCTGCACCAAAAATATCCGAGAGTATAGCGGCCGTCACTGTAGCTTGTGAGATCTCTTCTTGTGTCTCGTGATTCCCAGCGATGTCATTCTCTCTCTATCACTCCTCCCCTTTTCCTCGACTATGCGCTCTCACCGCTGAGTCTCTCAATCTCTCCGAAAACTGTAATGAGAGAACGCGAGATGGCGATTAGGAGCCGACCACGCATGACGTCCTGTTAAACTGCGTTTGTAAAATTGGTTTTGTGGCGGCTTTTGTGGTTAAACGCTGTTGCGGTAGCATGATCGTGGAAGCGGGAATGAGAGAGAAAAGGAAAATGTCAATCGCGAGTGGGTAAACACGAAAACGTGTTCGGCTATGTTCGGCGCTGAGAGTTTCAATGAAGAGAGAAGAGCAGTTGTATTTGAGGCATGAATATTCAGGCGAGATAATTGTAGTTGCTGAGAGCTGATACTTTGATATTTTAACAACCCTGCTTGATAGTTTATCAGCATCCTTACTGATGGTACATTTGACGTAAAAATAAAGTAAGAACACCATAAGTCTGATTTTATCAAGAAAAACTAAGACTATCATTGTCACCCTGGAATTGAAACTAAGAATTTTGAACGTAATCAATTTTTTAAACAATGTTGAAAAAAATTATTTAAAAAAATAGTGCATGGACTTCGTGTGGCCTACCCCAGTACATGTTTTTATAATAAAAATCTTGAGAAAATCCTTACCAGTTGGAAAATATTCTTAAAATAAAATGAATTCCTATCAATGTCACCCCGGTTTACGGTAATACTTTTTGGTAATAAATACATGCATGAATGCATTGATATTTTGTCACAAAAAAATGTACATCATTGCTCAACTGTTTTATGGTTATTAGCCAATTTTGATACATTTTTTTTATTTGTCTAAAATTTTTGTTTAACACTGTAATTAAGAAAGGAAGTGACTATAACTGAGCTTTGCAGGTTATTGTACAATATCAAAATAAGTTATTTCCTTCTGCTCAGAATAAAAGCCCAACTTAATGAAATTTTATTTTCTTATTGTCTCAATCTATTAACGAAAAGAAGATTTTACAGCATTAATTTTGGTTCTCGGATTAAGTTTTAGTATGGTTCCCCTTGTAGGGCATGCCCATAGGGACTTTCATGCCAAATATCAGCTCATTTGGTTGTAAACTGGCTGCGCGCATCAGGGTTAAAGTTTACATGGGAATTACAATGGGAAATTGGAACTTTTTGTGCAAACGCTCCTACAGGTCTGGGAAAATCACGCGCCAACTTCTGGTATGGCCAGGCCTATGGGGAATGGTCTGGAGAACACTTTTCCCGAAGAGAGCATATTGATTCGTTGTCCCTAGACCTGGCGCATCGGCAAACAATCCGATGTCTCCGGAATCAACGGTTTTCCCTCATAAAGCATCAAATTTTCCTTAGCATGCTATGAAAGCTTGATGAACATCGCGACGCCATACGACAACGAATCCATATACTCTCTTCGGGAAAAGTGTTCTCCATACCATTCCCCATAGGCCTGACCATACCAGAAGTTGGCGCGTGATTTTCCCAGACCTGTAGGAGCGTTTGAACAAAAAGTTCCAATTTCCCATAGTAATTCCCATGTAAACTTTAACCCTGATGCGCGCAGCCAGTTTACAACCAAATGAGCTGATATTTGGCATGAAAGTCCCTATAGGCATGCCCTACACGGGGAACCATACTAAAACTTGATCCGAGAACTTTTTGAAAAACGTACCCACCCTAATAGGTATATTAATATGGTTGTTCTGTTCCTTTTGTCTTTTTCATATATCTCTGAGCCACGCTAATTGACAAAGTTTCATCCAAACCAAAAATTGAAAATCGCGAAAAAAAAAATACAAAATTGTAGAGATTTATTCAAATGAGCAACTCTCTACAAAATCGACCGATCTCGAAAATTTTTTTTTGTTTTTTTTTTTATTTTGCTCGAACTTTGTGGGGGCCTTTCTTATGACCAAATAAGCTATACAAGTCTCCATACAATTTTGGCTGCTGTCCATACAAAAATGGTACGTAAATATTCAAACAGCTGTATCTTTTGAGTGATTTTTTATTGTTGAGGACAAAACACGAAAATTGAAGTTTTCTAAGTCTCACTCAAACAACCCACCATTTTCTAATGTCGATATCTCAGCAACTAATGGATCAATTTACAATGTCAAGACATGAAAAATTCGTGAAATTTTCCCATCTGTTCGAAAAAATATTTGGAATTTTTAAATCAAGACTTACATTTTAAAAGGGCCAAACATTGAATATTACGCCCATTTAAAATGCTGGTCTTGATTTATTTTTTTTTAATATTTTTTTCGAAGAGATCGGAAAATTCACGACTTTTTCATGTTTCAACATTGTAAATCGGACCATTAGTTGCTGAGATATCGACATTAGAAAATGGTGGGTTGTTTGGGTGAGACTTAGAAAACTTTAATTTTCGTGTTTCTTTTCCTTTAAGCCCTTGTTTAAGCCGCTGTATCTCAGCAACCAGAGGTTCAATCTTCAATGTCTCTTAGACAATTTTATAGCAAATTTCCTGAACTTTAAAAAAAAAATTAGAAATGGTCATTCATGGTCACTATTTAAAAAACTAACTTAATCCACCTATGTGGTTGATGCCTTCCTCACTTTTTACCAAAAATGGGTATATGAGTGGTTTCATCATTTTTTTAGATCCAGAAAAAAAGAACACAATGTATAACTTATGTGGTCATAACTCGAGACAGGGTTGCCAGATCTTCAATGTTTTGGACTCTTTGGAAAGGCCTTTCAATTACCTACCCAACGATGAGTCGGATGATGGATCCGGTCATAGTTTACATACATTTAAGTGAGATCCGGCTTCAAAAATGTACATGAATTCCACTTAAGTGGTCATAACTCCAGACAGGGTTGCCAGATCTTCAATGTTTTGGACTCGTTGGAAAGGTCTTTTGATAACCTTACCAACGTTGGGTCGGATAGTGGAGCCGGACATAGTTTACATACATTTAAGTGAGATCCGGCTTCAAAAAAGTACATCAATATCACTTAAGTGGCCATATCTTGAGACAGGGTTGCCAGATCTTCAATATTTTGGACTCGTTGGAAAGGTATTTTGATAACCTAACCAACAATGAGTTGGATGATGGACCAGGACATAGTTTACATACATTTAAGTGAGATCCGGCTTCAAAAAAGTACATCAATATCACTTAAGGGGCCATATCTCGAGACAGGGTTGCCAGATCTTCAATGTTTTGAACTCGTTGGAAAGGTTTTTTGATAACCTAACCAACGATGGGTCGGATGATGCACCCGGACATAGTTTACAAACATTTAAGTGAGATCCGGCTTCAAAAAAGTATATCTATATCACTTAAGTGGCCATATCTCGAGACAGGGTTGCCAGATCTTCAATGTTTTGGACTTTTTAGAAAGGTCTTTTGATGACCTAACCAATGATGGGTCGGATGATGGACCCGGACATAGTTAACATACAGTTAAGTGAGATCCAAATATATGTGAAAACACATTTTTATACATAACTTTTGAACTACTTATCGAAACTTCAATCTGTATAAAACTCGATCTATGGGACCCAAAACCAAGTCGAATGCAACAAGTTCGGGTCAAATCGGTTCAGCCAGTGCCGAGAAACATGAGCTAGTTTGTTGGTCACATACATACATTCACACACACATACACACACACATACACACACACATACACACAGACATTTGTTCAGTTTTCGATTCTGAGTCGATATGTATACATGAAGGTGGGTCTACGACGTTTTTATACGAAGTTCATTTTTAGAGCAGGATTATAGCCTTACCTCAGTGAGGAAGGCAAAAAATGAAAAATTGCAAATATTTCGCTAAAATCAAACTTTTGGGAAATTGAGTTTTTGTGAAAAAAAAGTTGATTAAAAAATCCTATTAAATATTTAATAATTTAATATTAAATATTAAATACCTATTTTTTCTCAGTAGTCTTCAACAATACCTACAACTTTGCCGAAGACACCAAATTGATCAGAAAATTCAATCAAAAGTTACAGCTGTTTGAATATTTACGTACCATTTTTGTATGGACAGATGCCAAAATTGTATGGAGACTTGTATGGGTGAACCAATGACACAAAATAGCTTATTTGGTCATTGGGAAAGCCCACACATAGTTTAAGCCAAATAAAAAAAATACAAATAAAATCCATTTTCGGTTTTGGTAGAGAATTGCTCAAATGCTTTTTTAATCAAAAGTATTGCTTAACGTTTAGTCGTCAATCCTTTTTCAAGAAAATGGCGTTCTGAACAGAAGTTGATTTTTTCCTCCTTCGCACCGACTTTGAATTCCAAGATGCGAAATATCCCACACTGGTCTTCTCAGCTGTGGGTGAGGATTGTGTTTTTATTTTTATTTGAATTTCCTCCCTCTCTGTCAAATTCGACATTTTGCTTTTCCGATCGTTTTTTTTTTGCCTCTTGAGCAAACATCAAAGACGACGACGTGGTGTGGCTAAAAGGTTACGATTTCGTTTTCATTTTTGTGTGTCTTGTCGCTGTTGTTGGCTCTCCAGCTTCATGGCAAGACTTTGGTAGCATTTATCTTGGGGCTTCCGGTGAAATCGAGTAGTCGAAAGACGAGGACGTCGGCGATTGTCTTTTTGGGGCATTTTGAGTGGGGAAAGTAGGACTAAGAGGATGATGGCATTTGACACATGCAAGATTTGGAAAGAATACAATTAAATTTTTAAGTTAAAATTTTGAGAAACTTTCTTGTTTTCAGCATTAGTTTTTTTTCAACATTGATTTGTCTTATTTTCGATATCGATATTTTTCAGAAGAATTTCAAATATTTTACTACCAATATTTAAACTTTTCACCAATTCTTAACTTTTGTTCAAGTTTTCATGATATACTCCACGTGTCCCTTTATAACCCCAACAAGCTTTCCGTGAAATGCTTCACCTGCCGTGACGTCACCCTTTTTGCCGGTATCCTTTTTATCGGATTAGACTCGTGCAGAACGATGTCAATCTGGTCTCCGGGCTCAGAAGCAGAAAAAACGGCCTACTTTTCAACACAACTCGCTTCTTCTTTCTGAGAAAAATACACAGACACGCAGATTCGATCACATAAGCTGGGTCGTAACATTGTCAAAATCTGGGATCCCAACTCGATTTGTCAATATCCATATCAATTCCTGGTGGGACGAAAAAGAAATCTAGAAAAGCTCAACTCCGAGGTGTTTATTTATTCAGGTGCCTTCACAAAATCAGTTCACCGACTTCATGAATGTTGATGGAGGCGGAAATCTCCCCACCCTTTTTTTTATTTTGCCAACTCAACAGGAAAGAGTTTATTTTTGGGTGATTTGCTGACGAAAAAAAAACACATAACTTTTCTCTCAACGTCATGTCCCTCACCAAAAATAATGGGTGGTTCGCCTCAACAAAGGAATATTTTATTTTTGCGCTGATGGTTTTCGAGGTTTTCGGGGTCTGTCTCTCACGCTGGTAATGAGCCACCCACCGCGAGTTGGGGCGAAACTTTTCCACCCACAATCAACAGCAGAAGCAACAACAATATGGTGAAATGATGACGCGCCCGAATCATCACGACACGGCGCCGCCGACATCAGCAATTCTAATTAGCGCCACAATTATAATGGCGATGAACGAAATCGGTATTGAAGTCAGAGGGGGTGGGAATACGGATGCGAAAGGGAGAGGATGGAATTTTTCCCGGGAAAACTTGGATGTGAAGAGTGCTTCCGGTAGGGTTTTCTTTGGAAAAATCGGATTAGAGGATTGGCACACAACAAAATATGAAATTCTGTGGAATAATATTGTGTAAATTGTGAATTTATTTTACATCGAAAAATTAAGTTGAAAATTTTGTGGACCAATAATTTAATTTTTTGAAAAAAACAGTATCCTATCCATACTCACAACTTTGCTGAAGACAGTTAATTGATCAAAAAATTACTTCAAAAGATACAGATTTTTGAATTTTCATGTATCATTTTTGTATGGACAGCTGCCAAATTTGTGTGGAAAATTGTATGGACTAAATAATTATGAATAATGGATTTTTGAGTATAATACAAAAAAAAAAATTAAAATAAGGAAAGATTTCGTAGAAAACAGCTGATTTCATTTGAAACGTGGTGTTCTAAAATTGGTTCAGCCGTTCCGGAGATATATTTTTTTGAATAATGTGATTTTTTTCGAAAATCGACGAATAATGCAATTTTCTTCCAATTTTTCCCTAATCGTAAAAAAAATACGGGTCTTATTATTTTGGCACAGGAACTCTCATGCCAAATTTGCGCCAAATCGAAGCACTTTTAATTTGGATACATCCTGTTTGACTTTGAATCGCTGTATATTGTTACCAAAAATGTCCAAAAATATTCTGAATTTTGGATTTGCCAAAGACTTTGTTTTAATAAAAATTGTTACTAGTTAAAATCTTATCATTTTAATGTTATGCAAGAAATGTTGAAAACAAACCAAAACGAGGAATGTGCATAATAAATCAATAATTTCATGTGTTTTTTTTAATAAGAAAAACATAAAAATCCGTTTTTTCTAAAAATTATTGAGCTTTAACGTTGAAAAAATTAGGGTCATTCTCCGCCAACTCACACAGCAGATGCCCCGACCCCTCTTCGATTTGCGTAAAATTTTGCTTTAAGGGGTTATTTTGGTTCTTGATCACGAATCCAAGGTCCATTTTTCGATATTTCGCGACGGTGGGGCGGTACGACCCCTTCCATTTTTTACGTTTTTCAGTGATTTGTAGCTCGCAACCGAAAAGAGATAGAAATTTGGTGTCAAAGGGACTTTTGTGTAAAATTAGACGCCCGATTTGATGACGTACTCAAAATTCCGAAAAAAACGTTTTTTTCACCAAAAAAAGTTAAAAAATAGTTTTAAAATCGCTGCCATTTCCCGTTACTAAACTGTCAAAAATCGTGAGACATGTCATTTTATGGACCAGTTTTTCGAACTTTAATCCCTAAAACTCAATCGTGTGCGTTTGAAAGTATTTTTTTTCGGAAAGTTCAGCTATTTTTGCATAAGAAAGCCCCTTGGATGATTGTTGTGACTCGTGCATTGCGAGAATCAGTTTTTTTTTTCAAAAAAAAAAAAAATATTTTTGTGGTGAGTGAGTGTATCCGTTTTTTTTTTCAGAAAAATCCTTACATACAAACAGTGCACAAGCCACAACAGTCGTCCAAGGGGTCATTCTTATGCAAAATCAGCTGAACTTTCCGAAAAAATACTTTCAAAAGCACACGATTGAGTTTTTGGGGTTAAAAATTCGAAAAACTGGTCAAAAATGGTCAAAATCATAACTTTTAAAAAAATCTTTTTGGTAAAATTCCGACAACTCGTGAAGAATACTTGCAAACCCCTTATGTCAATATATCAGTTTTTTTGTTTGTGTCTGCTCTACAACTTTGAAAATTTGTTTTAAATGAAAAAAATGACACTTCTGAGTTATTTCAGATTCAAAAAGTACATTAAAATTCCCATGAAGTGACATGTCTCACGAGTTTTGACAGTTGAGTAACGGGAAGTGGCAGCGATTTTATAACTATTTTTTAACTTTTTTTTTGATGAAAAATATGTTTTTTTTTCGGAATTTTGAGTACGCCATCAAATCGGGCGCCTAATTTTACACAAAAGTTCCTTTGACATCAAATTTCTATCTTCACGGTTGTAAGCTACAAATCACTTAAAAACGTATCTTAGTAAATAACCAGAAAAATGAAAGGGGTCGTACCGCTCCACCGTCACGAAATATCGAAAAATGGACCTTGGATTCGTAATCAGGAACCAAAATTACCCCTTAGAGCAAAGTTTCACGAAAATCGAAGAGGGGTTGGGGCAACTGCTGTGCACCCAAAGGAAATATATAGCTCAAAATCTGCAACAGTGGATTTGCTACAGAAAATGTTACATTTTATTACAGTTTTTGCAGCAAGCTCATAGCTCAATTTTGCCCGCGTGTAAACATGTCAGCGATCTGCAGTTCTCAGCAACAAATAAAATAGGGGAATGGCGTCGCTATTTTTAGACCACGTTTTCCACTTTTTTCTCATCGAAATCGACTACTTTATCGACTTCATTTTGCTGGGCTAGATAGGACGCCGTCTATTTTTAGACGATGACTCAGCACTTTTCCACTCTTGCACTTTAAAAAACCAGATGGCAGCACGATGTAACGCCATGTCCCTATGCTGGCGCGTCCCCGAGCAACACTCCAGAGAGAACAATATGTTCGCGCTCTATCTCTCATAATTCATCAAGCGTCCATGGCGCGGTGGAAGCGTGTCGAATCAGCAACCTAGAAGGAGATGGTTCAATCCTCGTTCTGTTAAGATTTTTTTTCTGCAATACAATCAATCAGCCGTCGGTAATGTCGATAGTTGTCGGTAACGGGCAAAAATGTCATACCCCTATATCGCAAAAAATGCATGAGAACAAATTTCATGCAGATTCTGATATACTTTGATGCCGCCATGTACCACATATATGCGACTGCCGGTTGGGTGTGTGAGTTGGCGGAGAATGACCCATATGGACAAACTAATAATGCAAAATGGTTTTTTTGGGCATAGCGAATTAGTGCCTTCATCCGGATAGAAAAATAAAAAAAATCGAATGACCGAAATCTCAGAGAATTTCTCCTTTACAAAATGTTTGTCCATGCTTCTGAATGACTTAAAAGATGCGGGGTTTTGTCTCCTAAAACGAATGAAAAAATAAAAATACGGAGTAAGAAAATTATCTTTTGTGAAAAAAGTTAAATAAAAAATCAACAATTCTTTTTCTTGTACCTTTTTTTCAATAATCCTCATCAATTACTACAATCAATACATTCCCTTTCGAATATTTACGTACAGGCTTCACTGAACAGCAAGATCGGGTGCGCCGTGGTGCGGTTTTCGTGTCACTCTAGAACCCAAACCGAGCTGTTTATTGTCACACCATAGCAACTGTACCGAAAGCGCCTTGGTACACCACCGGTGCACCCAACTGTATACCAAGATGCAACTCAACAGAATGGTTGATCCAAGTAAACCGGAGGCGACATTGTTTTGATTGAGGTTTGTTAGCCATCATTCACATTATCGGGGTGGCCTGGCGGTTGTGATCTCCGTCTTATAATCACGAGGTTCTGGTTCAATCCTGACATAAATATTTTTGAGGTTTTTTTTTTTTTCAATTTTTATTATCAAAATTAGTGATTACATACGTTAAAAAAAACTTCTTCGAACCTGCGACGCTCTAGTCAAAGGGTTAAAAAATTGAATGGATTTTTGTAGTGGAATAGAGAAAACGTTCTGTATTATGCAGGCAGAAAATGCCTATTTCAGGATTATATGCACTAGAAGTTAGAGTTTATATTTCATGCCACTACGAAATTATATTCCTAAAGAATTATTCTGAATAAATAAAAATATTCAAAAAAATAAAATAATAACTGCCGAGTTTCGAACCAAGAACCTTTAAAATACTATTGCAGTGCCTTTGACAACCACACCATTAAGAAGTGTTGATTTCAGCTGGCTTCTTAGGCATCAAGAGTTCTAAACTTCTCCCGTGTGGTAGGCGCAGAAACCAAGTCAGTTTTGTGTACCCGATCCACACCGCCGTCACACCAAACTTTGGTTTCGGTGCACCGATCAAGCTACCGAGCTGTGTCGGTTTTTTTTCGTGACGAGAAATGGTGCGCATAGAAAAACCGGTATCATAGCAAACCGTTGTCGCACCCGTCAAAAGGAAAGTCTGTTTACGTACCATTTTTGTATGAACAGCTGCCAAAATTGTTTGGAGATTTGTATGGGCGAATCAATTACATAAAATGCCTTCTTTGGTGATACGAAAGGCCCTCCCAAAATTTTTTTTGCCAAACCAAACCGGGTTAGGAGAAGAATTTCTCACAGGCATTTTTTTTTGTTTTGTAAATCAGCAGATTCTATGCAACTTTTGCTATCATTTTCAAAATCCCGGATCTGATGTTACCCAACATCCCGGCTCCAACACCCGCTACTGAGAAGCTCTTTATTTCATCTCGCCCAAAAGTGCTGAACGACATGGTCGATATGGTTTGAATGTGTTTCATGGGGAAGCGCGAGATACATGGTGGATGGTTGGATTGTTATAATTATGATGATTGTTATTGACGTCACGTACTCACACAAGGCACACAGAGGAAAAGTGTCACATCATCGATCATGAAGGGGGGGGCTTTGAGGCAACATTGGGAGGAAATTAGGTGAGCTTACTCAGCTTGATTTTTAATGTTTAGTCAATTCTTTGAAACTGATCATATTCTGAGGAAAACCTTGTTATTTTTTTTTATTATCAGTTGAATGGACATTTTAGATGTAATTGAGGGAAGATTGTGAAAACTCCAAATTCTCGGAACAAGTTTTAAAGCATTAATTTCTCAAAATTTCGCTGAAAATATCCGCGGCAGTGGAAAATTTCGATGACTAGCACTTAAATGCTTTTCATGCTATCAATTATCTGGAATCCTTCATCGCCACCACATTTAGCCACGTGTGGAACTTTTTCAATTAAGGTGCAAATTTTGCGCTCCTCCGAACGTAAAATATGCTTCGCCGATAATTCGTGGAAAGTGCTTCACTTTCATCCGATAATCCATTTTTTGGTGCAGCTTTCATCAGACGAATGTGCGCAACATTATCAGATGAACTTTACAAGTGCAAAGTGCTTGAAAACAAAATGTACACACCCGGCCGATCGACCGACATGCAATGTCAGATTTTGAATGTGCACTTTTTTTTTGGTTCCTGCAGCTGCTCCGATAAACCGCGCCTCGAACATGAGGAACATTTCGGTCGAAAGTTTGGCAGAGAGGAATGTTGCAAAAATTATCCGGTAAAGGATGGAAAGTTTATGGTGAGGGTGTGGTAGTGTGTATATGTGAAGTGCACTGGAAATTGCGATAATGTTTGTTTTGAAAGAAATTGTATTAAATTTTGGGATATTCAGCTAATTAGTTCTGCTATATGAAAATTATAATTGCAATGAAGGAATACAGTCCAATCCCGTTTTTGGCAAAACGAAATTTTCAAACATTTCTATATTGATTTTTGAATTGATTATCATTGCCAAAAACTGGATGGCACTGTAATTCTTAAGGGGTTACATACATGTAGAAAACCACAAAACTTTATATTACAGATTATTTGATAAATCCACTCAAAACATGATTTTGAATCACTCCTGAAAGTTTCATGAAGATATTTAATGATTAAACTGAGTAAGAGACGATTTAAGTTCAAAATTTTGCCATGCGCAAAGCGGGCTGTCAAACTTTGTTGGCGATTTTCTCTAAACCCCGAGTTGATTTACGGGTGCCACGATATATCGAGATGGGATGGATCAAATTGGCTGAAATTTTAGGTGAATACTCTCAAGATGTACGCCGTGTGCATGACAAAGCCCAATTTTTAAAATAAGCTTTTTAAAAAAATACAAAAATCAAAAACAAACGGTTTTTTAATATGAAAAACACAAAAATATTTTTATCTTTTTTTAAAATAAACTTTTTGAAAATCGGGCTTCGTCATGCACACGGAATCGGTTTAACGATTATTCACCAAAATTTTGAGCCGATTTGGTCAAGACTGTGTTGAGATATCATGGCACCCGTTTTTTGAAACTGCTAACTTAAAATTGCTTTATCTCGGCAACGATGCAACCAAATATCTTCAAATTTGTTTTGAAAGTAGGTGAAAATGTATATTTTAATGCCTTGAAAAAGAATTTAAAAAAAGTTGAGGTGTGTGCTCATACTAACCTCTGACTTTTTTGAATCAAAAAAAAATCATATTACAGAAAATGTATTAAATCCACTTAAAAGATGATTTACAATCACTCCTGAAAGTTTCATGAAGATATTTCATGATTTAACTGAGTTAGAGACGATTTAAGCTCAGAATTTTGCCATGCGCAAAACCAACTGTCTAACTTTCTGAGCGTTTTTCTCTGAACACCAAGTTGATTTACGGGTGCCACGATATCTCGAGATGGGATGACCAAATTGGCTGAAATTTTGGGTGAAGACTCCCAAGACATGTCCGGTGTGCATGACGAAGCCCGATTTTGAAATTTTGAATTTTCAAAAAATACAAAAATCAAAAACTGGCGATTTTTTATATGAAAAACTGAAAAATATTTTTATCTTTTTTTTGAATAAACTTTTTTTTAAATCTGCCTTCGTCATGCACACGGGACCAGTTTATCGAGTCTTCGCCAAAATTTTGAGCTGATTTGGTCGAAGCAATGTTGAGATATCGTGGCACCCGTTTTCTGAAACTGCCAACTTCAGATAGCTATATCTCGGCAATGATACAACCAAATGTCTTCAAATTTGTTTTGTTAATAGATGAAAATGTATATTTTAATGCCCTGAAAACAGATTTTGAAAAAAAGTTTAATTATGTGCTCAAACCGACCTCTGACATTTTTGCCGATTTACATGTATGTAACCCCTTAAGATTTTTTTTTTGTAATTATTATTCGTGAATTTACAACTGCTTTAGATGGTTAACAATAAACAAAATTTGGTATGACGATTATCTACGTACCATTTAAAAATGTTTTTTTTTGTTTTTTTTCGTACAAAAAAAAACATTTTTAAATGGTACGTAGATAATCGTCATACCAAATTTTGTTTATGTTTAACCATCTAAAGCAGTTGTAAATTCACGAATAATAATTACAAAAAAAAATCTTAAGGGGTTACATACATGTAAATCGGCAAAAATGTCAGATTGTCCACCAAAAGAGGAGGTGGGTTGAGATTTCCAAAAATGTGTTCACGTGGTTTATGGCTGGCCCTAGTTTCACGCGAGAATTACAAAAAATATTGTTTTTAAGCTATATAAATTGATTTGCAATCGAAAATTACTTTGCAATTGTTTTGATAAACTGCAGCATTTTAAAGTTACAGGTACTGTCAGATAAAAGTTTTTTTTTTTAATAAATATTCAGTATTTTAAATGTTAAACCCCAGAAATCCTGTAATAAAAAAATTCAGATACAGACATGCATTAAAAAATCAATGTTATTTACTTTGTAAATGTTGGTCTTGATTTGAATATTTCCGAAGATTTGAGAATTTCTTTTAAAAAAATTACCATTTTGTTATATTTGCGTAGCTGTAATTCAGGACCAAAAAGCAAACTTCATCCATTTTAGAAGAATTATTTAAAGTAGCTACAAATTGACAACGTTATTTCAAAAATCAAAATGGTGATTTTTGATTACTAGTTTCTGATCATACTGAAAAGATTAATTTTTCGTTCTTTTAAACTAAAAAACGATAATTTTTAAATACAGATCATTCAAACTGAAGTATTTATGATGAATTCAATATTACAGGAGTAAATTACCTTTTGACATATTTTTTTTCTTAAAACACCGAATCAGATTTAAAAATCGTGACATCACCCTTCAAATCTTACAATTGAACATTAAAATTCAAAAAATCTAATCTAATAGAAGTGGTGAGTTTTTTTCAGTGTATTTTTTCAGGAAGCTCGTCAAGTTTGTTACAAGTTTGTTTTTTTACCACTTTTGGTAACATTTTAAGCTTTATCAAAGCTGTCACAACCGCTATAAAACCAAAACCAACACTAAAACTAACAAACTCCCCGCTTAAAACCCAAAAGGACCTCCGCTAAAGGTTGTTACGGCGTATTTTTAAAACCTACATAGGATCCTAATAATCTTCTCGAAGCCTTGATAAAACCTTTGTTAAAACCTTGCTAGGAGTTAGGGAAAAATTACATTTAATACGTCTTCATTCTTCATGCGTATTATGACGAACAGATTTTATTCTGGCAAAAAATAAGTCTTCGTCTTGCCAAATAAAATAATGGAGATGGTTGTCAAAAATGGCGATGATGATATGTTATATATTGGACGTAGTTAAAATAATTTCAAAGCATATTTCTCGCAATTGGTGGCTCAAACTCAGCTGCGGTTAAAATTTTAACAATAAATGTAGGGGAGATAGAGCCACACATCAAAAATATTTCTTCTGCTATCACAGTTTTTAAGGATTTTTTTTTCTTCGCATGCTAACGATGTCAGAAATTCATCATAATTGTTTGTTTTCATCAGATTTGTGCTATTTATATTTTTTCTGCCCAGATGGTGGTTTATCATATTTAATATTTCAATGAGTTTAGCGCCATACACAGAAAAAATTAATTCTCGAAACCGTGAAGTCAGTTCACGATTCTGAGAACCACGATGGAATATATTCACTTTTATTGTACAAATGCACCATACTCATGAATAAATTCCTTCGTGGATCTCACATTCGTGAACTTAATTCACGATTACGGGAATCGATTTTTTTCTGTGTATTTAAACATTGCTCTTTTAGGATGCTTATGGCTTTAAGACTGGAACGCTCAACGCATGTCCAACTTACACGGACGCCCAAGCCTCCAAAAAAAGGTGGAACGGTAACTTCAACTCGCTGATTCTCGGGCATTACTCAACCAATTGGGACGATTCTTGTTTCCAGTGATTTGTTAGGATGTCTAGATGATTCTAGAACTTTGCAGAACTTAATTTGATCAAATCTGTAATTTTTGCGACCAAAAACATCGTTCCACTTTTTTTAAAACAACTGCCTCCGCGGAATTTTTGGCGAATTTTTTTTTACGCGCGAAATTTTCAAAGCAAGAATGGAAAAAAATCCTGATTTTTTTTTCTCGAACACCGAGTTGATTTACGGGTCACGATATCTCGAGATTGAATGACTGAAATATGGGATAAAGACTCTTAGCAAAAATCCCGTGTGCATAACGAAGCCTGATTTTAAAATTTTGTTGAAAAAATCTCAATTGCAAGTTGCTTTATAGCTTTTGTGAAAGAAATGACAAAAGCGAGCTAACTCTTAAATATTAGTTTTTTTTTCACTCGGAAGTGGCGGGATATTTGTTGAAAAATAAAAATAGTTTTTAAGAGATTTTGCCTAAACTAGGAAAATCAACCCTCTTACTCTGTCCATCCGACACAAATTTGATCTTCTTTGCACTACAAACTTTCCGTGCTTGTTTTTTTTTTTTCACTTTACGCTGCAGCAAAGGCGTAACTTTTAATCCATTACACCTTTTGGGTTTTGCATCGCAATTTTCATGTCGAGCTCTCGGGACGGGGTTTTTTTTCTGCTGCTGCTCCAACAAGTATGCAACACTTACTGCACTGACGCACAAACACACATTCACTCAAAAACATTACCACGGTAAGAGAGCTTAAACAAGTTTACTTTTTTTCGCTTCTCGTCCGGAAAACTCACACCGCGTGCACCGTAGTTGTTGCTGGTTTAAGCTTGAAGAGGTGACGATGAAGGAGGGAGGAGGAAAATTTTACAGCCCTCCGCATGTAATATTCATACTTTACCTATGGGAAAAGGGGGTTTGTGTTTGGTGAGCCAGCATATGGATAACTTTTTTTCCCCCTTTCGTTGAAGAGGGAAGGGGGTGGTAATCTACCCCCTTTCCCCTAAAGTGAGTGCTTTTGTCGCGCACGCGGGTGGGGATTTGCGATAAAATTCTCGTATTTTGGGTGGTTTTACGAGGCCACCTATTAACCCGCTCACCCTGCTGTGGGCTAAGCTTAGTTGTGTGTGTGTGTGTTTTTGTTGGTCGTGTGTGTGACTATGTGTAGTAAATGTCATGCCCCTTTGGCGGGCAGAGGTTGATTTTTGCGGCCTGAAGGCGCGGTTTAAGCTCTCGAGGATGAGGCTTTGGCGGTACTAAAGTGAGGTTTACACCCAGTAAAGATGGCGGAAAGGGTCTGGGTTTATGACGTGTGAAAGGAAATCGGATTGTGGTGGTAAATTTTTAGGATTTTCATGCTGTAATATGGTAATATTTCATTAAAGTTTATGTCAGTGTTGACCTTACACGAGTCTAAAGTGCAAAAAGTAGAGTTAGCATCAGTTCCAATATTTTTTATTTGCCTAAGAACGAAACGAAGTTGATTTTATAGTTGTCATCCACTATTGCTAGTACACAATATTATTTTTTTAAGTCACCTTTTTTAAACGATTCTTGATTTACGCAACTTTTTTTAAGTCATGACTGTCACCAAATTTAAGTTTGAAAAAAAAAAACGATAGATTTAATTTTGCTATTTTATGTGTGTGATTGAGGTTGAATGAACGATATTCTTTATTTATTCGTGGTATAAAATAATTCTTGAAATGATACTACATTTTGGAAATTCCTCCTGTAAATCAAACAACTAAATCAAGATGATTAAAGCTTGATGAAAAAAATCTTAACAAAAAAAAAAAAACACTCAGTATGATCACAAATTCCAAAACAAGCAAGGCAATCCACTTTAACGACCTCCGGGTCTTTTGTGGTCTCTGTTGCAAGTTTCTGCTCATTTCTGGGCGTCCGAAGGTTATGTGTGGTGAGTCACGCAAAACATCTTTTACGTAAATGGACCAACGTTTTACTGCCCCATCCAATAGAAGGCCAAGAAGATAAAGCGGAAATCGAACTCACGCCCCATAGCAATTGAGAGATCGGCAGCCAAAGCCGCTAACCACCATGTCATGAGGCCCTTCAAATTCCAAAACAATAATTTTTAAATTGTTTGACAATGTTAATTGGTACGTTTTTTTAAATTTATTTTTAAGATAAAACATTGAATTTACTATCAAAACTAATGTAGTTGATGCTTTCCTCACATTTTACCAACAATGGGTAATATGTGTGGTTTGGACACAAATTTAAGCTATTTTTTAGAATAAAAGAACATAGATATAACTTAGTGGTATTAACTCAAGACAGGGTTGCCAGTTCTTCAATATTTTGGATTGGTTGGAAAGGTTTTTCAATTACCTAACCAACGATGGATTGGATGAGGGATCCGGATATCGTTTACATACATTTAAGTGAGATCCGGCTTCGAAAAAGTACATCAATATCACTTAAGTGGTCATAACTCGAGACAGGGTTGCCAGATCTTCAATGTTTTGAACTCTTTGGAAAGGTATTTCACTTACCTATCCAACGATGTGTAATTTGATGGTATTCGAATCAATTTCTGGCCATTTATCTAACATCCGGATAAATTATAAAACACATTTTAATACATAACTTTTGAACTACTTATCGAAACTTAAATTTGTATAAAAACTCGATCCATGGAACCCTAAACCAAGCCGAATGCAACCGGTTTGGGCCAAATCGGTTCAGCCAGTGCCGAGAAACATGAGCTAGTTTGTTGGTTACATACACACAGACATTTGTTCAGTTTTCGATTATGTATACATGAAGGTGGGTCTAAGAAACTTCTTGTGAAAAGTTAGGCTAGGCTTAGTGATTTTTCCAGCTTTAAAATTGCAAATTTCACGGGGACCTCCATTTCAAAACACAAAATTTCGCGGAACGTGAAAAATGTTAAAATAACTCTAAAAATCTTATGTTTAAATCACAGAAACTACTTGTTATGCTTCATTATATATTATTCTTAAATAAACTAAAACAAAACTTCACTTTATTTGAACGTGACACAAACATAAAATACTCATAATTTTCAAAAAAGTTTCTACCTGGTTTATGGATGAGCTTATTATATTTTATGAATTAAAATGTATGGTATGCGTTTTCTCATTTACTGAACTGCTTTTTTTAATATTCGACTAGTAAAGATACAAAGTTTTCGCTGATTTGCCTTTTATTAAATTTTATATCAAAGCAAGATTAAACAATCTTGTTCAGCCAAAATGAGTAAAATTAAGTGAATTTTCTGCGACAGTTAGCCCATTCAAAATATTTCTTTTAGCTTTCATCTCACTTATCAAAATCTTAATTTAAAATCAATAGGCTAAAATAATATGATTTGTAAAGAAATCGAAATTTTTAAATCAAAATGAGAAAAACGAAACTATTGGCACTACGCCCCCCGGGGCATGGCCTTCCTCTAACGTGGGATTTCTGCTCCAGCGCCTCTGACGAGACAGGAGAAACCGGGACCGACGTTTTACTTCACCATCCGATAGAAGCTCAGTGGATAAGGCGGGAATCGAACCCGCGTCTCATAGCATCATCGGGATCGGCAGCCGAAGCCGCTACCCCTGCGCCACGAGACCCACCAAATCAAAATGAGAATAGAAAACAAAAAAAAATATTTTTATCTTTCACGGGAATTATCCACCCAAATAATCAAATATTTTTAAAATTTTACATGACTCATAAATGTTTTTGAAATGTAAATTGAAAAACAAAAAAAACTCTTCATTTTATTTTGAATAATACAAAGCTGGATTAATCGAATTTCTATTGACACAATACCTTTCAAATAAAATTGCAGCAAAATGTGTATTATTAAATTTAGTTAGTTTCCAAAAAACTGATAAAAAACTGAACGATTCTTCAAATGGTTTATACCAAGCTTTTCAATTGAAAAATAATAAAATTTACTTTAATAGTCTTTATGAATGAAATTTTTAATTATTTTGTTATTAAAAAAAAAATATGAGAAAACTGATAAATTTCACAAAGTTCAAGCCGTACACGAAATCGTC